>NC_134484.1:262426384-262513884 GCF_040206685.1 Ascaphus truei
CACACTCTCTCTCTCTGTCACCCACACTCTCTCTCTCTCTGTCACCCACACTATCTCTCACACACTCTCTCTCTCTCTGTCACCCACACTCTATCTATGTCAGCCACACACTCTCTATCTCTCTGTCACCCACACTCTCTCTCTCACACTCTCTCTCACACACTCTCTCTCTGTCGCTCACATTCTCTATCTCTGTCACCCACACTCTCTCTCTCTGTCACCCACACTCTCTCTCTCTCTGTCTCTCTCTCTCTTTCTCTCTCACCCACACTCTCTCTCTGTCATGCACACTCACTCACTCACTCACAATCTCACACACTCTCACACTCCTTGAGAAAGGGATTTTAGAGCCTGAAACGCGTAGGAGGTTTTTTTCTGTTGTATTTTGTTTGATTTTTGTTTAGTCTAATAAACTTTTTTATTCCCTCAACCCTCTGGTGAGCTGATGGTGCTTATTACTGGGATGCTGCCGTTTCATGCCAATCCTTTTTCTCTGTGCACTCTCACAAACTCTTTCTATCACACACACTCTCGCTCTCTCTGTCACCCACTCTCACTCTCTCTGTCACCCACACTCTCTCTCTCTGTCACCCACACTCTCTCTCACACTCTCTCACACACTCTCTCTTTCACCCACACTCTCTTTCTCTGTCACCCACACTCTCTCTCTCTGTCACCCACACTCTCTCTGTCACCCACACTCTCTCTCTCTCTCTGTCACCCACACTCTCTCTCACACTCTCTCTCTCACACACTCTCTCTCTGTCGCCCACATTCTCTATCTCTTTCACCCACACACTCTCTCTTTCTCACCCATACTCCCTCTCTGTCATGCACACTCACTCACTCACACTCTCACACACTCTCACACTCCTTAAGAAAGGGCTTTTAGAGCCTGAAACGTGTAGGAGGTTTTTTTCTGTTGTATTTTGTTTGTTTTTTGTTTTTTATGTAGTCCAATAAACTTTTTTTATTCCCTCAACCCTCTGGTGAGCTGATGGTGCTTATTACTGGCATGCTGACGTTTCATGACAATCCTATTTCTCTGTACACTCTCACACACTCTTTCTATCACCCACACTCTCTCTCTCTGTCACCCACTCTCGCTCTCTCTGTCACCCACACTCTAACTCTCTCTGTCCCCCACACTCCCTCTCACACTATCACGCTCTCTCTCTCTCACTCTTTCTCTCTCTCTCTCTCTTACTCTCTCTCTCATACACACTCTCTCACACTATCACTCTCTCTCTCACTCTCTCTCTCATACACACTCTCTCTCACACATTCTCTCACTCTCTCTCCACACACACATACACACACACACACACACACACACACACACACACACACACACACACACACACACACACACACACACACACACACACACACACACACACACACACACACACACACACACACACACACACACACACACACACACACTCTTTCTCACACGCTCTCTGTCTCACATGCTGTCTCTCTCTCACTGTATCTCTCTCTCTCTCTCCTCTCTCTCAAACACTCTCTGTCTCACACTCTGGATCTGGATATCTTATTTACCCTATATATCTTAACTGCCCTATACCTACTGTAACCGAAATAACCTATACTGCTTTCTTCCAGATCTGACTCTCAAGCTTCACACGGGAGACATTGGAATCCCGCTAATACAGAAAACAGGTTGGGAACAACTCGCATCCAATATATAACATTGCGAGAATGATGGTACCTGAACATTGAAGGATTGCGGATCTCCCAGGCAGGATTGCTGCTTTAGAAATTGTGAAGCGTGGGCATCAAGACACTGGTTAAGGGGTTCAGGAAACTAGTCATTCATATATGCTTTATTCTAGATTAGTGAGGTCATCCAACATTTTCACCAACACACACACACACACACACAAACACACACACACACACACACACACACACACACACACACACACACACACACACACACACACACACACACACACGACCCTGCCTTATTTCTGTTTGCTCTCTTCCTCGCCGTCTACATACAACTTCTACTCCTTTGGGTGTCAACACCCTTTAACCTCATACCCATCCCCTGTCATCCTTCCCCCTCTCTACCTTTCTCCTGTGCCCTTTGGAATGCACGCTCCCTTTCTAACAAGTTCCTCTCTGTGAATTACTTCTTTTTCTCTCACTCTCTGCTTCTATTTGCTTTAACTGAGACCTGGCTCACTCAGTCTGACTCCACTCTGGAAGCTACCCTCTCTTATGGTGACATTTCTTTCTCCCACACTCCGTGCCCTGATTGCAGGGGTGGAGGTGTGGGGTTCCTTCTCTCCTCTATCTGACGCTACGTACCCTTCCAATTCCTCCCTCTCTTGCGTTTCCCTCCTTTGAGGCTCACAATGTCCAGCTTTTCTCTCCTCTCCCTGTCCCATGTGGTGGTCATCTATCGCCCACGGCCTCTACTCACCCCCCTTCTGTCTTTCTATCTCACTTTTAATCCTGGCTCTCTTTCTTTCTCTCCCCAGACTCCCCTGTTCTTCTCCTTAGGGACTTCAACCACCAAATTGATGACCCCTCTCTCCCTTGGGCTTCCCGCTTTCTCTCTCTAACCTATTCTTTTGGCCTTCAACAGTGGACTGCAACCAGAACCCACAAAGATGGCAACTACCTAGACGTGGTTTTCACTAAAACCCTTTCTCTTTCTGATTTCTCCATTTCTCATTTTCCTCTCTCTGTTCATCACATCATCTCATTTTCTTTCTCTCACTTCTTCCCTTCTCCTCCTCCATCTACCCTCGGATCTGCAGATACCTGCGCTCTATTAACCTTCCAGCTTTTGGTTCCACTTTACAATCCTCCCTCTCCTCTCTTAGCTCTGCTCCAGACTCTGACAACATGGTCAGGAACTATAACTCTGCCCTATCCTCCTCTCTTGATCTACATGCCCACTTTCTGTCTGTCGTTCTCACCCTTTGAACCCCAGACCCTAGTTAAATTCCCACACGGACATGCTGCGTTCCTACACTCGTTCCTCTGAACGCCTCTGGAGGAAATATCACACTCTCGCAGACTTCCTTCACTACAAATCTATGCTATCCTGTTTCAACTCTGCCATCTCTCAGGCTAAACAAACGTACTTTTTTTGACTAATCAACACGCACAAGTCTAATCCACGCTGATTCTTCTCTGTCTTTGACTCCCTACTCAGACCACCCTCTGCTGCCTGTTTTTCCTCCATCTTATCTCAGGACTTTGCCAACTATTTCAAGGAAAATGTGGAATCCATACGTCAGGCCATCCCCTCTGTATCCTCCCCCCATCCTACACCTCTTCCTAAATCTCCTCCTGCATTCCTTGACTCTTTATCTGCTGTCATGGAGGAGGATGTGTTTTTGCCGATCTCCTCCTCTCCCTCTACCACATGCCCTCTTGACCCATTCCCTCCCATCTCCTAAAACCTCTTGCTCCTACTATAACCCCTTCGCTCACACACATTTTTAACACCTCCATCTACTCTGGTATCTTTCCCCCTTCAAACATGCAACAGTTATACCATCACTCAGAAACAGCAAGCTTGACCATACCAGTCTTTCTAACTATCGATCTGTCACCCTCCTGCCTTTCGCCTCTAAACTCCTTGAACATCTTGTATTCTCTCGCTTGCTCCATTTTTTCAACACCTATTCTCTCCTTGACCTCTATAATCTGGCTTCTGCACTGCTCACTCCACTGAAACAGCTCTCAGTAAAATAACTAATGACCTCCATGCTGCCAAAGACACAGGTCATTAAACTCTGCTCATGTCATGGGAGACCAGGTCTCTTAACACATTTATACTGGGATCATATGATTGAGCAAAGCAATGAGGTAAAATAAATTGTAATTTATTTCACGAAAAGACATACACACAATGTTCCACAATTACAGTCAAAATACACTTACTGGGACGGGGGCAAACAAAATAATTATTTTCCAGAACGAAATGTTGAATAATAAAGTCTCTTTAGGAGCAATTTTCCAGGAGCGGGAGTTACTCGTGAAAGGGCTTGGAACTGTCCTCAGTCAGCGGTACCAGGTGCAACCGCTGTGTACTCTGACAGAGCTGGTCCTTCATTCTCCCACCATTGTAATGGCACTTGGAATCTTGATATCTTACGAAGCTTGATGAGTCTTCAGATGAATCTTAGGTGAATCTGATTCCCGATGGGCTTCAGGGTTTTTATAAGGTTCAGAACCCTATACCTAATCAGGGCAGCCAATCTCTCCATGGGAATAACTTTTCCCACCTATCCCGGAGTTGCCAATACTTCAGACATCTGGCAGAGGGGGCTTCTCATTCTGCTAAGGGCATGCGCAAACCTAGCACCTTTGCTTCTTAGCATATGAGACCCAGACCCTCTACCTGGCGACAGTAAGTCTGGGCTGACAACCATTTGCCAAACTGCCCGGACTTTACACTAGGATGGGGGTACTTGAGGGATCCCTCCTAACCTAACACCTTAGGAGCTTTGAGGCTTTCAACTCTGGACCTCAACAGACATTGTGGCAGCAAGCCAGCGGGTTGCCTTAGAAGTCTGGAGCTGCAGATCTCTCAGCTCATCTACAGTGATTCACTACACGCATTTGTAAGTGGAGGGATATAATCAATTGAGTGTTTCCCTGTCTCCAGTGTTCTGAATGAAAGCCCAAATGTCCCTATCATGTTTAATACACCAATATAGGAGGACTTTCATTCATCAATTTTTATGAAACATTATAAAAATTGAGTTATTTTAATTTTATATGTTTCTCCCTGAACTATGCGCACAGCAAGTTTCAGAGCGCTAGGAGCTTCCTAACAGAAGTTAGCAAAAAGCCGCTTTTATTCTTTAAGCGCGGGACTTAGAAACATTTCCTCACTGTATCTTACAGGTAAAATATTCTACACTATCAGTTAGAAAATAATTCCCTCTCGCCACCTTATACCTGGTGGGAGATACTCCGAACCCCTACACTGTGTTCTGGAGGTTTGGGCATATACCGGGGGACTCTGGAATGTGATTTGCCCCTGCCCTGTCTTACTGTTCTGGTCTGTGCTGGAGCAGGGAGATCTGGCAGTGAGCCACTATCTGCTACCTAGGGAAGATTTTGTCAGGTGGTCTGTGTCTTCATGTCTCCAGGAATCTGGTAGGATTCCTAGATACATTTTTTGTGTAACCAGTATGTCTGGCCCCCTTCTACCCAAACACACCCTGACAACATTTTACCATACAATCATCCCTTAAACTCATGCCCTGCGGATCTCCGTTGGTTGGCACTCCTAGATCAGTAAAACACACATACATCTTTATTAAAATACAGTTCACATGCCATAGCTGGGTTGCAGAGCTGACACTTCAAACTCCTGAATATGACCCAGGGGCACCCAGCCAGGATTAATATCTTTATTATTGGTTTGGGTACCCCCTCACCGTCACAAATCAACATCTCTGCAGCATTTGATACTGTGGACAACTCTCTTCTCCTTCACATTATCCATACTCTTGGCATTCATAACAAAACTCTATCCTGGATGTCCTCTTACCTCTCCCATAGTACGTTCCGTGTCTCTTTTGCAAACACCTCCTCCTCCTCTATCGATCTCTCTGTGGGGTTACCCCAGGGCTCTGTCCTGGGACCCTTCTCTTTTCTCTTTACACACTCTCTAGGTTACCTAATCACATCTCTTGAGTTCAAATATCACCTCTATGCTGATGACACACAAATGTACTTTTCAACCCTGGACCTTACACCTGCTGCACAGACTGAAGCTTCTGAATGTCTCTCTGCGATATCATCCTTGGTGGCCCTCCAACGACTTAAACTTAACATTGCAAATACAGAGCTCCTCATACTTCCTCCCAAACCTGTCCTTTTTTCTCCTTCCACATTGCTGTTGGAAGTACTATAATTCACCCAGTAGCTCAAGCACACTACCTGGGGGTCACACTCAACTCCTCTCTCACATTCTCTTCTCACATTCAAAAGGTAGAAAAAAACTGTCGTGTTTTCCTCTGCAATATTACCAAGATACGCCCTTTCCTCTGTTGCTCGACTGCAAAAACTCTGACACAGACCCTAATTTTATCCTGTCTCAACTACTGTAACCTGCTGTCTTGCATTCCCGCCTCTCACCTGTCTCTCCTACAATCTATCCTAAATGCTGCTGCCAGAATCACTCTACTCTTTCTGAAATCTGTCTCAGCATCTCCCTTGCTGAAATCCCTCTCCTGGCTTCCTATCAAATCCCATAACACACGCTCAATTCTCCTCCTCACTTTTAAAGCTTTAAACTCTTCTCCTCCACCTAACATCTCAGCCCTAATATCTCGCTATACACCTTCCCGACTCTTGCGCTCTGCTCAAGGATGTCTTATCTCTACCCCTTTTGTATCTAAAGCCCTCTCCCGCCTTAAACTCTTCTCACTGACTGTCCCACACCTCTGGAATGCCCTTCCCCTCAATATCCAACTAGCACCCTCTCTGTCCACCTTTAAGACCCACCTTAAAACACAATTGCTTATGGAAGCATATAAGTAGCTCATTGCCTGATAATTAACACCTCATACATTAACCTTGGCCCCTTGCAGATGCACTTACCAGAACACCCTCCTACTTTCTCTGTACGTTCTTCCTACCAAATTAGATTGTAAGATCTTTGGAGCAGGGACTCCGTTTCTAAAATGTTACTTTTATGTCTGGAGCACTTCTCTTCTTTATGTGTTATTTACTTTATTTATTATTTATATGATTGTCACGTATATTACTGCTGTGAAGCGCTACTGTATGTACATTAATGGCGCTATATAAATAAAGACATACATACATGCGCACACACACACGTAATTATGTTACAAGGAGTAATTGTAGTAAAGTATAAATGTAATACTATAAATAAACTGTTATGTCAAAAAAGAATGTGTCATTAGTTCTTATTAGGCATTTATTCAATTTTTTTTAAAGTGAGGGCAGGGCTTGGGGCGGGGCCAGGTGTAGAGTAGCTTTTTTGGTTCGGCGAGTAGCTTTTTGTGTAATTTGTCAAGCCCTGTATATATACATATATATTATATGTCACCTAACCTTAAAACATCCAATTTCATAAATCCAGGCTCAAAGAAACAGAAGCACTGTATATTAAATTAAACTAAAGACCCTTAGTCCAAAGGGGTTAAATATTGATCTCAATTGCTTTCTGGTAGACTAAATATGTGTACTGTAGATTACATCCTTTTTTTGTTCTGATATGTGTATTGTTTAATTCCTTCTACTACCCCTTATGCATGTTTCTGAAGGATCACACTTTTAGAAATGTATGTAGAATATATTCTGTGTGTATTATAGTATTCACATCTGACCTAAAACATAATACATTGTAGTGACAGTGCAGACAGCTTTCCCGGGGCCATGGACTAAAGTTTTAACCCACGTGTCGGCGGCCCTGCGAGAACCCTTTTGTTTCTCTAACACTTCCCGCTTCTCATGCACATCCTCGCTTCCTCATTCCCCCTCCATCACCCTTTCCTTCCCCCCTCTGTCTCTCATTCTCCCCTTCCCTCTCTTACACCTCCTCTTCCCTCCCTCTTACACCCCTCTTCCCTCCCTCTTACAGCCATCTCTCATACTCCCCACCCGCCCCATGTAATTCTCTTCCAGTCCTCACTCAATAACTCCCTCCACAAATACACACATACAATAAAAACCTCCCCAAATGCACACACAAACACACACAATAACCCCCTCCCCAAATGCACACACAAACAATAAACCTGCCTCCCAAAACACACACACACACACACACACACACACACACACACACACACACACACACACACACACACACACACACACACACACACACACACACACACACACACAATAACCCTCCCCAAATACACACATACACAAACAATAAAAACCCCTTCCTAAATACACACACACACACACACACACAATATAAAACCCTCCCCAAATACACAATAAAGCCCACTCCCAAAATACACACACACAATAAAAACCCGTCTCCAAATACACATACAAACACACAATAAAAACCCCTTCCCAAACACACACACACACACACACACACACACACACACACACACACACACACACACACACACACACACACACACACACACACACACACACACACACACACACACACACACACACACACACAATAAAAACCCCTCCCGAAATAGACACACACACACACAATAAAACCCCTTACCCAAGAACACACAGACACAATAAAACTCACTCCCCAAATACACACACACACAAAATAAAAAACCCTCCCCAAATACACACAAACACACAACCAATAAAATCCCTTCCCCAAATATACACACACAATGAAAACCCATCCCCAAATACACACACACACAAACTCAATAAAATACTGTTCCCAAATACACACAAAATAAAATGCCCTCCCCAAATTTGCACGCACGCACACACACACCATAAAAAACCTCTCCAAATACACACACACACAATAAAACCCTTCCCCAAATACACACACACACACACACACACACACACACACACACACACACACACACACACACACACACACACACACACACACACACACACACACACACACACACACACACACACACACACAAATAAAAACCCCTCCAAAATACACACACAAACACACAAGCCCCCCTCCCCAAATACACACAATAAGCCCTCCATCCCAAATACACAAACAATAAGCCCCCCTCCCCACATACACACATACATACACACAAAAACACACACACTCCTTAGGGGAGCAAAGAGAGTGGGAGGGTAGTATAAATGGATAATGGGCCCATGGGCTTTCCTGGGGCCCTTGTATGGGCCTGCTGGAACCACCTGGCCAATTCACACAGGAGATCCATGCAGGCCCACAGAGCCTAAGGAAGATAGGACCAATTGGCGGTGCAGAGAGAAGGGGAGGGTCCTGCAGTCTTGCAGGAGAGGAGGGGGGGAAAGGACAGATGGGAGCAGCAGCCCCAGAAAAAGTCCTGCAGGAGAGGAGGGAAGGGATAGATAAAAGGGAGGGGCCCATATAAAGGGGAGGGTCCCTTCATGTCTGCACATAGGAAACTGTAGAGTTGCCAGCAGTCCCGGCTGTCCCCCCTGACAGCAGCCCTGGATACTAACCATGCCATAATCTATTTGATACCTACAATAACAGTGTATTATAATTATTTTAATGCTAATGTATTAAATATCATGTGTACATTCATATTTTGAAATTTGCTAGATGTATACGTTTCCTATCTTTCTTTTTTTTTTTGAAAGATTTTGTATATGTTTGCTGTATATGAAGTTGTTTGAGTAATCAACACAATTTGGCAACTGTTGGTTTGTATATATTTATGCCTTAAAGTATGTCTTAACATAGTTACTTTCAAGATCCACATCTAAACTGAAGTTGTCTGTGCATGATAGCCAAGGATTGCTCATCAGAAACTCAGCTGTGTAAAAGGAACTCAGCTGTGTAACGGCTGTGGCAATCAGTGCTTCCCTTTCAAAATTCAGACAAGAGGCAGAACAAACTTAGGAGCCCCTGAGGAAGCTGCATTTCCAACAGTAAAACGCAAAGGTGATTGAAGAGCTATATTTAAGAAGCACCTACGAGTTCTTCTACACCGGAGGACAACCGTGCATGTGACGATCGCGGAGCTGGCAAAGACAATTGTGGGAGCAGATAGTGGAGCACTGGGATAACACTGATACCTCAACTTCACCCAAAGAAGGCTTGGGGTGATCTCTGTACACTCTAAAGGATTTATACTTACTTGCACTTATGAGTGAAATGTATGAATTTTTTACTTATTGAAGTGAAACTTCTTTGCTGACACCTATTAAATTCCTTAATGGAGATGAAAATGCGTAACAGAAGTAAGGCGCATGAACGAGCACACGCACGCCCTTTCTAGCTAATCTCACAGCGCTAAAAATCATTGCTGGATACGAAAAAGCAATCAGGCGTGTTCACGAGCACGCACGCTAGCCCCTTAATTGCTTACACGTGCACAGAAGCGGCCAGCTCCGCCTGCGTAAAAGCAGGTGTGACCAGCACGGTTCATGCATGCGCAGAGGTAGGCAACGCCACTCACGCATGCACAGAAGCAGCCAGCTCCGCCTGCGCATGCAGAAGTTTCACTTACAACATAGGTGCTCGACACACACCCCATCTTTTTTTTTTATCAGTAAATGCTTTTATGCTATGTTTTCCTTTTCTCTTTTATTTCTCTTTCCCATTTGTGCTGAGGATTTCTTTTTTTAGTATGTAATAAGTTACAGCATCCACTGTAGAGAGGGTTTAAATATAACCCAGGTTTTCGTGCCTGGATTTACCACAGTGGATACCTTTTGCACACACTTTTGGGATAGTCTGAGCATTCGGTGTTGCATCGCAGCGAGGGCTGGAAAGCATATGCATATCTATGTTATTTAATGAGACATGAGAGTGTAAAGTTTTGCGCTTAATTTTCTGTTAACCTGAAAACATGCCAAATGATAGGGCACAGAACATATGCCACTTCGCTTCTTTAATTTATAATTGAATCACCGACCCAATTTTGACCAGTTTTACTTGGCTAATTGCGTGAGGTTCCTTGGGAATGGGAACTTGAATATGTTTTTAATTTGATCTTATCCTGCTATTATAATGTCATTAATGGTTCAACAATGCAATGAAGAGAATACCTCATGCTTATCGACAATAGCTGGTAAAAAGTTTTTAAATTAACTCCTACTGAAATTACATGGCTGTTGAGAATTGCTAAAAAAACATTAATGAAGCCAGAAAAGAATTTACAATGTTTTTCCTAGATTCCATAAAAATAGTTTTTAGTCATGCATATTGATCAAACCATATAATATTTCTTATTTACAGTCTAACATCCCTCTCAGGTCATCCTTTTTTGTACTGCATTTACATAGGTCACTATTTAGTAAGTGGTGCTATTCCATAAAACCCTTTCAAGCTTCAGAAGAAACCTTGGAACTTCAACATTCACTTGAATACTTATGGTGTGTTTCAGAGGCAGATGTCATAGAATAGCACCATTTAGTAAATATGAGTCTATGTGAATTCAAGTGAATGGGCTGTAATGTGACTTTTGGTAATGGGGGGGAGGGAAGGGTCTTTAATGCAACATCACCGTTTAGAAATACGGCCCTGAACTGTAGTTAGTTTGTACTGAATTAGATCCTATCATTAAATTAACAGGAGCACAACCATAACATCAAAACAGAAGAGAAAATAGAAAATAAATATAGTGTATTAGTCTGAGTTAACTCCAATGAAGTTGTTAAACCTCTTTTATATGCGTTCACAAATTTCAAGTGGAAATCAGACACTTTGGCTATATTATATTGCAGGCACATCTTCTCAGTGGACAAACTGTGCCACTCAGTTAAAAAAATAGAAAATCAAGAAATAGATAAACAACATATAGGGCCTCATTCTGTAAGCGTCGATAAGGCACTTATCGACCACTTATCGGTTAAAATGCCTACTCGTATTCAGTAAGCCTTGATAAGTGGCCAATAACGGCCTCTATCGCCGCAAAATCTTATGACCAAAATAAAATCGCTGATTGAGCAGCGATCAGCCACTTATTGACCATTTTCGGAATGATCATAAACTCACGCGATTCTAGTAGCCGCGATTCGCCTATCGCCGCCTATCGCAGCCCTAAAAAGGCGATCTTCTCCCCAATCCAATATGCCTCAAAATTTTGGCAGATTGGTGGGGAGAAGAGCTGCGATAAGTGGGGACTTAGAAAAAATCAGGCCCTTTTCCTGCCTCGGATTGATGCCGGGGGTCTCCGGAGCTGATAGCCATTAATACCAGCACCGGAGCCCCCGGCATGCATCCGATGCAAGAAAAATGCTTTTATAGCAACTTCATTACCTTAGCGGCTAACCGCAACCTTAGTGGCTGTTTAGGCCTTGCGGGGCGGTTGCTGGGGGACTTAACCCCTTCATTACCTTAGGGGTTGATACCGCTAATGTAATGAAGGGGTTAACCCAACCGCTACCCACCCGCAAGGTCTAGTCACCCACCCTTAGGGCTAATACCCCCTTCACCCACATGGGAGGCCTAAGCACCCACCCCGGACTGACTATACCCAACCTGTACCCATTGAGTAGTATAGTGGTACATCATACCCATATAATAATAATATGGGCATGATAAGCCTCTATAGCACTCAATGGGCTCCCTAATTACAATACATTAAGCACCAGACACACAATTATAAAACATAACTCCAAAAAAATGACGTCACTTAAAGGGAATGATGCCAGCCAATCAGAATGGCTGTGCTAATTTGCATTTAAGATGACGTCACTAAATCCAAGATGGCCGGCGTCACTTGGTATTTCAGCCAATCAGAGTGTGGAATCGGTTCCCATGATCTGATTGGCTGAAATACCATGTGACTCCGGCTTCGTGATGTCATCTTAAAGGCAAATGAAGCACAGCCATTCTGATTGGCTGGCATCATTCCCTTTAAGTGACGTCATTTAAAAAAAAAATATTAAAGTCGGAACATGGTTTTAACAGCCAATAAGGTGGCTGTTAACCATTTTGAGGCTAAATGTGATGTCACAAGCCCTATTTAAGGCAGTGACGCCTCATTTGAGCCCAAGAAGCCGACGAGACAATATCGGTTGGGATCTACCATGGGGCTTTTTGGATTGACAGATGAAGATAGAAGATAAAGAAGATCAAGAAATAGAGACAGATGAAGATAGAAGATGATAAAAAAAAAGAAAAAAGACGATTTGAGTACCTGATCCGGATCTTCATGGTGGATGGTATCGGATGCTGTTGGAGGCCTTCAAGGTACATGAGCTTCCTGTTTCCCCGGGAGTCGGAGGGCCAGCGCTTCTAATGGTAAGTAATATATTGAATGTTTGTAAATGTCTTTTTTAACAGTTTTTTTCATTGGATGTGTTTTTTGATTTTTTGGGGGAGGCACATTGACTGATAATATATTAATCTGTACCACTTTAGGGTACAGATTAATACATTATTATTACAATATTTGGGGGGCATTTCTGGCTTGGTATTGCTGTTGTTTTTTTTAATTACAGTTTATTATGTGGATGTCATTGTTTGTTTTTTTCCTGCTTGATGGAAATCAAATGTTTGCGATTGTTGTTCGTTTTTACTTAATGTTGTATTATGTTAGCTAATGCTTTTAATGGTTATTTCAGATATTGTTTGAATTTATTTCTTTGTAATTTAATGTTTCAATTAATTCATTAATGTTGTAGAAATTAATTGGTTTGATTGGTTAATGTGACATTTAATTTTGAGTTGGTTTAGTAATTAATTGGTTTGATTGGTTACTGTTTAAAATAATTCTGAGTAGTTTTAGGAATTAATTGTTTTGATTGGTTAACGGTTTAATTAATTCATTGTTGATGTTCTTTTTGCTTGTATTCATTGGATTAGCTGGCTACTGTTTTTATTTAGTGAAGAATGTTTTTTTGGAGTTATGTTTTATTATTGTGTGTCTGGTGCATTAATGTATTGTAATTAGGGTGCCCATTGAGTGCTATAGAGGCTTATCATGCCCATATTATTAATATATGGGTATGATGTACCACTATACTACTCAATGGGTACAGGGTGGCTATAGTCAGTCTGTGGTGGGTGCTTAGGCCTCCCGGGTTTGTATCGGGGCAGGGTGGGTTAACCCTTAATTACTATAGCGATTATTAACCGCTAAGGTGATTAAGGGGTTAGGGGTCATTAGAATGTCTTTATTATGTATATATGCTTTCTGGCAACGGAAGACAGAGGGACATGCTGGTGTGGTAAGTAGAACTGTATTTATTTACTTTATTGATGCATGCTAATGTTGTGTTTAATAATGGGCAAATAATCTATTATCCATATCTGGATAATAGTTGTTTTGCCCATTACTGTGTGTGTTTGGGCGGAGGGAGGCGTGTATTGATGTGTATTAAATATTTTTTAATATACATGTGTTTCATAGTGTAGATATTCAAGGGGTCTCCGGAGCTGAACCGCGTTTGTTTTATGTCCGGGGACCCCCTGCTTCCCAAGATACAGGCCCCATTATGGAGTGCCGGTATCCCTCTGCATTGAAATGTCCCGCGTCACGTGACCAAGACATTACAAAGCATAGGAGATACCGGCACCCCATAAAGGTGCCTGTATCTCGGGAAGTAGGAGGTCCCCGGACATAAAACCAACGTGGTTCAGCTCCAGAGTGTAAGACCCCGGGGAACACCTCTCCCAAAGAGGGTTCCCCCCTCTCCGCAACTCACCTGGCGCTCCCCGGCCCCGGCTCCACAGTCTCACCACCGCGAGCGGGACCCTCCTCCTTCCTCTCCAGTCTCCGCGGCTGTCACAGGACGCGCGCATGCGCGCGCACACACACGGACTCTTCAGTCCTCTCGCGGGAGGAACTCCCGCCCCCTACCCAGCCCGCATGCACCTCTCCCGTGCGGTGCACACGCTGATGCACGTGTACCGCTCACTAGCCACGCGTCAACTCATCAGCTGTGGCACATCCCCTGACCTATCCCTGCCTCCCATGGGGCCGCTCCTCTGTCCCTCCCCCTGTTCCTATTGGGCTACGTTCACATTTATACCTTGCTCAGCCATTCCTTCTTTGGCTGAGCATAGATTTGTGTGACCTGCGTTACCCACGTTCGTGCCTGCCTTAGTGCTTTTGTCTCTGTCTCTTCTAGTGATCTCCTGTGTACCGAACTGGCTTGACTGTGGACCCAATCTGGATTTCGACCGTTGGCTTGCCCTCTGACCTTCCGAACTCTCCAACCCTCCACCTCAGCTTACGGATTCCTACCTACCTCCCGGCTCCAAACCCAAGACTCTCGGCACCGACTATTCTACTGGAACTTCCCATTTATCCGGCGAGTATCTGAACTTTTACCATCTCTCCCGTTCAGCCCCGGATGCCTACTATCCACCTTCCAGGCGTGTTCCCACAGCTGTGGGTGCAAGTATTACCCTTTTCACCTCAGTTCCCGGGGCCCTCCTTGTCCGTGGTGAGCGCAGCGTGACACAGAGACCCCCTGCACATCTAGTCTATGAAACACATGTATATTAAAAAACATAATTTGTGGGCGACATTTTCGCTGTGAGAGGTGGCTCTCTCAGAGCAGCTCTCTCTGCAGCAGAAATGTTTTGCCGGGTTAGGCCTTTTCAAAGGCTCGATGCTATTGCTGGCAGCAAATCGCTCGTTTTGGGAATTTTGCTATGAACAGTAATAAAGGCTTGCTGAATACCGTGATAGCAACACCCAAAAAAACGGCCATTTAAATGCCCTGGCGATAGTTTTTATCAACCTTTACTGCATGAGGCCCATAGTGTAGTACAGGCCTGCACAACTCGTAAAGCGAGAAGGGCCGAACTGCTCGAAGGAAAAAAAATTTGGGCCGCACGGGTAAAATCATCACCATCATCATCACCATCACCATCACCATCACCATCATCTCTCCTCCAGCACCTCTCATCATCATCCTCATATATCTCCCCCAGCACCCCTTATCATCATCCTCATATCTCCCCCAGAACCACTCACTATCAACCTTTGCGATACTCCCCATCTATCTCTCATACCCCCATCTCTCCCCCTCACCCACACACATAATACTCCCCCTCCACATCAAACACACAATACCCCCCTGCACCACACATCCCACCCCCCCTGAACCTCACATCCTTCTCCCCCTGTGCACCTCACATCATTCTCCCCCAGTGCACCTCACATCATTTTCCCCCCTTCACCTCACATCATTCCCCCCCCTTGCACCTCCAATCACCCCCCTGCACCTCCAATCACCCCCCTGCACCTCCAATGACCCTCCCCTGCACCTCCAATCACCACCCCTGCACCTCCAATGACCCCCCCTGCACCTCCAATGACCCCCCCCTGCACCTCCCATCACCCCCCCTGCACCTCCAATCAACCCCCCTGCACCTCACCCCCTGCACCTCACATCACCCCTCCTGCACCTAACATCACCCCTCCTGCACATCACCCCCCCTGCACATCACCCCCCCTTCAAATCACCCCCCCTTCCCATCACCCCCCCCTGCACATCACACCCCCCCTGCACATCACCCCCCCTGCACATCACCCCCCCTTCACATCAACCACCTGCACCTCACATCACCCTCCTGCACATCACCCCCCCTTCACATCACCCCCCCTTCACATCACCCTCCCCCTTCACATCACCCTCCCCCTTCACATCACCCCCCCTTCACATCACCCCCCCTTCACATCACCCCCTCCCCTTCACAGCACCCTCTCCCCTTCACATCACCCCCTCCTGCACCTCACCCCCCCGGCACATATCCCTCCCCTGCACATCACCCCCCTCCTTGCACATCACCCCCCCTCCTTGCACATCACCCCCCCTTGCACATCACCCCCCCTGCACATATCACCCTGCACCTCACATCACCTCCTCCCCTCCCCTACATCTCCGATCACGACGGGACTGCGCGCAAGCAGCGGGCACCAGAAGTGCTGCACTTGAGAGCGGGCTCTGAGCCCCCGGGGAGGAAGGGGAGAGCGGGCTCGGCTACCTCGGGGAGGAAGGGGAGAGCGGGCTCGGCTCCCCTGGGGAGGAAGGGGAGAGAGGGCTCGGCTCGCGGGGGGAGGGAGAGCAGGCTCGGCTCACTGGGGAAGGAGAGCAGCTCGGCTCACGGTGGGAGGGAGAGCGGGCTCGGCTCGCGGGGGAAGGAGAGGGTGCTCAGGAGGAGGAGGAGATAGGGGGGGGAAGCAGAGGAGGAGGAGGGGGGGGAAAACAGAGGAGGAGGAAGGGGGGGAAGCAGAGGAGGAGGAGGGGGGGAAAAGCAGCCGCCGCGGGCCGCACAGTGAGTGCCGGCGGGCCACATGCAGCCCGCGGGTCGCGTGTTGTGCTGGCCTGTTGTAGTATATCCATCTATTTTATAAAGTGTTCTGTAGAGATTGCACTCACATATATAAGAACTACAGTACAATGTATGTTTAGGACATAAAACAGTCAAGATTCTAGCTATACATCACTCACTTATACAACAGTTTACACTGTATTATCTTTTCTCTTTTTTGGGTGATCTTGCTCCCTCTGTATTTTTGTGGAGTGGTGCTTGAAGAAGAGGACTATTGGAAACAAGACCTCACCTGAGGTTTTGAGCAACTCTCACCCATATATTGTTTCACTTTTCCACTCTTCTTTATTTGCATTTTGTGTGAGAGCGCCGCACATAATAAAATATAATAACATACAGTTTGGTGTAAGAGATAAAATAGGTCAATAGTAAGCAGGGAATCCTGAGCAGCATCACAAGGAGTTCTCCGGCTTGTGCTTGGACATCTTTTGTTTTGTCTCTTGTAAAATGTTTAGATTTACGCTTTCTTAACCATTCTGTCTCTTCTCTATATGATCTGTTAGCTAAAAGACACAGGGGACTTATTGCTCTTTTATATTAGGATCTCTAGTAAAAATAACCAAAGGACGGCTGGGATTAAATCTTTTAGTATAGTGTTCTGTTTAAGAATGAGCCAATCTTAAGAAATTATTATTTTAATTATAGATGCCTCATGTTGATGCACTTCTATAATGTAGGAATTAAAACAATATTTCTAGCTATGATTTTGGTTTTGTCAATGGCCTTATCTAAAGGGTCTGAGTCATAATTCCTATCTAATCTTTTTTCAAAAAAATCTGACTGTTCTAAAAAAAAAAGAAAAACCTATCTTGGATAGAGTTCATTTTCATTCTGCAGAATTATCAATATGGTATGCTTGAGTACTCCTGAAGGAAATGATGACAACTTAATTTTAATAGGAAGTTATTGCTGTCAACCTCTTTGAAAAATGTTTTCATTCATTTTCAATTTATAAAAATGTAATCTCAAAATACAACTTTACTTATACTAAAATGCAATGTAAAATGTAAATTGAGATAATCCATATTCAAATATTTTATGAATATTTCCAAGCTACAGTATCAATAGTTCCCTGCCAAATTTTAAGAATATAATCTATATACCCTTTCCCAGGGCCCGAAAACTGGGCAAAAACCCACTCAACCCCACAAAAGTCAGTTTCCCCCCCCCAAAAAAAACACTCCCTCACCCCCCCTACCTTACGACACATACCTGCGGTGGGGTCCGGCAACAGAATCCAATGGCGAAGTGCGGTCTTCTCTGTCTTCTCGCCAGTAAATTCACCTATTCCCCCTGCAGCTCCAGTTAAAATGGCAGCGCAGCATCAAATGAAGCCGCGTTATCATGGCAACGGGACACTGTGACGTCATGATGTCACGCCGCATCTTATAATGTGGCTCTACGTCATTTGACACTGCGCACCCATTTTAACTGGAGCTGCAGTGGGAAAAGATGAATTGATAGAAGAAGACAGAGAAGACTGGGAGACGCTGGGGGATGCCGCAGCAGGTAAGCAGTTGACAGCGGCCACAATGCAGTCGCCCATGGCAACCGGGCAAGTGCATTTGTCTACCCCAGCCTTTTCCATAAAATCGGGTTATTATTCCAAATGGAATCATGCTTCAATGTACCCATAAATATAGGCATAACTTGGTGAAAACCTGGTGCAATGGCTATACAACATGTACATCCCACCCACCACCTGTATTCCCCAACAACCCCTATACCCCCCTAACATATATAAAAGCTAAAAAAATGTAAGCACAGGAATGTTGCTATATGTCAGCGGGGGCCCTCGGGTGGTCCCAATTGGTGTCCGTGGGCCTCCAGGTGGTGTCTGTGGATTTCTGTGGGCCTCCAGGTGATTTCCGTGGGTATCTGGGTCCTCCAGATGGTCCCCGTGGGGGTCCTGGGGCCCCACAGGGGTCCCCGGGTGGTCCTAATTGTTGTCTGGGGTCCTCGTGTAGTCCCTGCTTGTGTCTGGGGGTCTTTGGGTGGTTCCCGCGGGTGTCCAGGGGTCATCGAGTGATCCGCACAGGGGTCTGGTGTCTCCACTGGCCTGTGGTACCAATCTTTGCCCCCCAAAAATTGACCAATGCTTTTAAATAAATACACCCCCTCCCGCATAAAAGATACAGTACAGTAATGGGCATATTTACTATTATCCAGATATGGATAAGAGTGCATTTGCCCATTTAAAATGAAACATTAACAAGCAGAAATAAAGTAAATAAAACTTGCACTCACCCCTGCCAGCCTGCCACAATAAAGGCCATCTTCATTCTCATCATTGTCCATGTTCTCCGTTGTCAGAAAAAATGCAATAAAAATGCAATCTAATGTCTCCTAACCCCTTAATCACCTTAGCAGATAGTAACCACTATATTAATTAAGGGGTTAACCCACCCTCCCCCACTACCCATCCAAGAGGCCTAACCACCATCCACAGGCAACTACTACCACCCTCCACCAATTCATTGGTACAGTGGGTTCATCATGCTCAGATAATATGGGCATGATTTACCACTATAGCAATAAATGGTGAAGCAAACAAAAAACAGGCCCAAAATAAAACACATTACAGTACATAGAAAACTAAACACATTACAAATGCCAATAAACCAATTGATTGGCACAGTGGGTAGATCATGCCCATATAATTTGATCATGATTTAACACTATGGCAGACAATGATCAACCTAAAAAATAAACAACCACAAACAATATCCAATGTAATCAAAACAATCACCAAATAAACAACAATAAACAAGTAAACACAACAAAATTACCAGCAATCAATTAATCAAATACCAAATAAACAACACAATTAACAATTAAAACACTGATACAAATCATCAATAAATAAAAGAAAGCTCCAAATAAACACCATCATTCAAATTCAAAATACCAAAAATAATCCACTATTAAAAAGCAAACACCATAAACCACCAGAAATAATCAATTGAAAACACCACAAAAAATGCCATCATACAAAATCAAAACACAAAATAAATAGCATAAAATATAAAAAACAAAGTACCAAAATACATTTAAAATACATATAGCCTAGCCTTCCGGAAGCTACTTCTTTTCCCTGGGCCTTTCCTCTGTCAGTCCTGTTACTGCAGGCAGTGGAAAGGTTAATTCCTTCCTTAGGCCTGTGTGTGTATTACAGCCTTGAATGATGTATCAGTATTCAAGGGTGGGCCTAGCAACTTCTGAGGATGTCAATCTGAGGGGTGGATATTGGTTGGAACGCCCCCTGTGATGTGTGGGCCAATCTGTAGCCGGCTCTGGCTTGCTATGAGTCAGAGTTAGAGACACTCCCCAAAGATGATAAATTCTGACATCCTCCCAAATTCAGTTCAGTTCTGTTCAGTCTGAGACTCCCAGGATTGGAGTTAGAAGAGAAGAAAGAGGATCCTCTCTCTCCCACCCATGAGGGGATGGGAGCGAAGAGAATTAGGCCTAAGGGGGGGAGAAGGAGAGAGGGAGAGAGGGAGAAAGGGAGAGAGGGAGAGAGAGAGGGAGAGAGGGAGCGAGGGAGAGAGGGAGAGAGGGAGAGAGGGAGAGAGAGAGAGAGAGAGAGAGAGAGAGCGCATCATGTCATAGTTTTTTATAAATGGGCTGGCCAAGTAGCTACAGGGGATGGGTGTATTAATGAGAGGCTGGGTAAACCCAGCTTCTCGCGTTACCTGGCAACCTGTGATTGGGACAAGGTAATTGTTCACCAATAACTGAACTGCCATGTTAGGAATGGGGTCCTGCGTCTATATAATTGCTTGCACCCCTTATTCCTGTGCTTGTCATGCTTGTCGTGACCTATAACAACTAAGGAGCTGCTATTCGGCTGAATATCTCCTTGTCCAACCCCAGAAAGTGTAAATATATCTGTAATGTTATTTGCTTGATGTATTGTCTGTTCTGCTCATAGTAAATAAACTCATTCAGTTTACTATATCCTAGTCTTGTTCAATCTGGCCCGGTTATTTTATATATTGTCTGTTCTCTCGTGGCAAGCATATATATTAATTGGTGGCAGCGTGGTTGGATACAGATTGAACCTGTGTTTGCAGTTTAATGCGAGACTCTGCAACACAGTGGTAGCCGCGTAGCGTGCAAGCTCCTAAGACTAGTGATATCAGACAAATACGTTTTGCAAGATATAACAAGAAATATTATACTGTTTCCCTATACTCCCCCTTGAGTCCTTCATCCCATCATGCATGATCGGGCTGAGCAGTACTATGCCTGAACCAGAATTCAGGTAGTGGAGCAATGTGACGCTTATGGACTGCCGACGGGACATAAGAGCAAAGCACAGTTGGAGCTGGACATATTGGCTCACGAAGCCCGGATGACCCCACCGTTAATGAAGGGGACCACCTGAATATTGGTGGCTTGACATCAGTGGAGGCAGAGAGACCGGCTGTTACAATTGCCGGATTTGCTATCCCTGAGCTCCTAGCTCTCCTGGCTGTATTGGGAGAGGGAGCCACGCACGCAGAACGTCTCCAGCTGCTTGCCCTGGTGAAGGCCACTCCAGCACAGCATATCCAGATACAGGACCGGCTGGTAGGAAAAGCCTCCCACTTTCCCCTTGTTACAGAGGAGTTCAAGCAGGAGAGGCTGGCAGAGGAGTGTGTAACCAACCGAGCCTTGGTGAGCAACGCAGCAGTCCCCAGAGAGGTAGCCATTCCGGCTACGGGGGACCAGTCTGCACCTCAGTGGACTCCCAAACATACAGTGGGCAGCAACACGCCCTATACTGAGGAGATCAAGCTTGAGATAAGGTGCCATCATTGCCACAAGGTGGGCCACATCCGGCCACATTGCCCGGACTGTGAGCGGTCTGGGGGACCCCATCAGGGGCAACGTTCACACGCTGCTAAGGGGTCAGGTGCCCGCGCCTGGCTGACCCCCACCTAGGATGCAAGCCCAGCCGTGGAAACAACCCCAAGAGGGATGTCCCACTGAGAACCCGACCTTGTCTCCCCCGTGCCAGCCACAGTGAGCAGTGGATGTCCAAGTTTATCAGTCGAGATGCAGCCTGCTGATGTCCTGAGCAGGCACCCACAGAGGGTTACCTTTGGTGACCGGCAAGCAGGGAGCTTGCCAGATTTGGGTGCTGCTGTTATTCTGGTGCAGCCAGAAGATTTGCTCCCGGGCACCGGGGTGCAAAGAACCATGCCTGATGGAGGGCTGCGGTCTTTCCAGGGTGCCCAGATCGTTTTGGATGGGGGTGCCAATCATGGCATGAGGGAGGTGGGGGTTTTGTCCAGGATAACTGCTGCGGTGCACCTTAGCAATAATCTGGAGCCTGTGATCTGTATGTTTGCTGCGGAATTGCCTGCTGTTGCGGCGATTCCAAGGAGCCTGTCATCAGGAATCACAGCAGAATCAAAACCTGTCCCCCTGCATTTGGGACCAACGGTTCCAGTGACCTCTGTGGAGACCAGACAGGTAAGCCAGACAAATTTGCAGACTGATACTGACTTATTGTTCCCTTTACCTGTTCCTGTTCCCCCTGACTTAGAGACTAAAGGTGGGGGGATAGTGTTAGGAGCAGACTTTAGGGATGCGTGCGAGCTAACCCCAGCTTAGAAGGTATGAGACTGCGGGCGTCCACATCTTGGGAAAGTGAGGGGTCAGGCCACTGGTTGTGGCACCGCGGGCTCTGGATGAGGGAGCCAGAATCTACCAGGTTAGACAGAGTCTGGACAGGTAGAGGAGAGCTAGTGGTAGCCGCGGAGGTGAGGCAGCAGTTAGAGCAGTTAGCCTTCCCATTGCCCTGGCTGAGCGTCAGGGGGTTTCTTGGACTAGAGCCCCGCTGTTGCAGTCTTGCTCTGAGCTGGGGGCATCAGGGGCGGAAGCAGATTTCTGCCAACCCAGTGAGGCCTGCCAGCCAGGAGGTAAGGCAGGTGCTTCTGCACAGATAGCCCTGAGTTTGTCCCTGGTAATGGGGAAACCTCTGCATGGGGCTGGGCAGGCACAGTTAGTCACCTTGTCTAGGATAGGATTGCCTAGGGGGGGGCTGAGTGAGCTAGTGGTAGCCGGGGAGGGGAGGCAGCAGTTAGTGCAGGTAGCCTTCCCCATTCCACTGGCGGGGCATCAGGGGGTCTCTTGGACTAGAGCCCAGCTGCTGCAGCCTTGCTCTGAGCTGGAGGCATCAGGGGCGGTAGCAGAGTTCTGCCACCTCAGTGATGCTTGCTGGCCAGGGGGTAAGGCTGGAGCTTGTGTACATGTATCCCTGAATTCATTCCTGGAACGGGGGAAACCACTTCAGGGAGTAGTGCAGGCACTGTTAGCTACCTTTGCTAGGATGGGACTGCCTAGGAGGGTGCTGAGTGAGCTAGTGGTAGCCGGGGAGGTGAGACCGCAGGTAGAGCAGTTAGCTTTCCCCCTTGGCCTGGCTGAGCATCAGGGGGTCTCTTGGACGAGAGCCCAGCTGTTGCAGCCTGGCTCCGAGTTGGAGGCATCAGGGGCAGGGGCCGATTTCCCCAATGATGCCTGCCAGAACAGGAGCAAGGCGGGTGCTTCTGCACAGATACCCCTGAGTTTGTCCCTGGTAATGGTGAAACCTCTGCATGGGGTTGGGCAGGCACAGATAGTCACCTTGGCTAGGTTAGTATTGCCTGGGGGAGGGGCTGAGTGAGATAGGGCTGTGGGTAGGTAGGCAGCCAGGAGCAGTAGCCGGGGCTAGGTTAGAACAGCATATGGTTCTGTTCTCAGATCAGCCAGAGGTATCTGCAGGATAGGGCAGCAAATTGAAGGAGATGTTGAGGTATGTAGGGATATACCTGCAGGAAGAGGCTGGATGCAGTCAGCCCAAGGATTTACAGGCAGCCACAGGGCAAGCGCAGAGGGTGTCCCTACTAGCTAGGATTGTGACTCCTATTTTGACTGTCTTTACTCAGGGGCGATGGTCTGTGCTGCCTGTCTGGTTTCCTGCCCAGGGAGGGCGCTCCCAAACCCAGAAGCTGGCCCTGGCCAGTGAACCCCCTGGGGTGTATGTGAAGTGCACCCTATTGCACAGAGTAGTGGCTTATGCCACATGGGGAAACGCCACCATGCCGAGGTGGGGCTGGCCTCTACAAGACTCAGACTTTACCATCCACCCTAAGAGGAGCAGAGGGCATAGCCCTGTTAATGGCGTTGTGCGGCAAAAGAACCCCTCTGACTGTGAATACTCAAAAGCTGCCATGGCCCTGGCTGAGCTATCTGGCCTACTGGGCACCGTTTGAGGAGGGGAGGTGTCATGATCGGGGTATGAGGGGTTAATGGGATCTGTGTATAGGTTGATCTGCATCCCCCTGCTTCAGCAGAATGGCCCCAGGTCTTAGATTTATTTCCCCAGCAGTCTGTGTTATATGCCTGTATATATATGTATATGTGGATCTGCATTTCCCTGCTTCAGCAGAATTAATTGCTATGTTATGTATTAACATGGAGGGAGGGGGAGAATTGTATTTTATCCTTGACAATGGGTAAAGTGTAAAAAATTATAACTTTTGCTACATACATGCTACGAAGGTGAAATTTGGACATGTTTTCCTATGCAACGAACACAGGTTGCATACATATCGTTAATCTGATTTATGACATGTGAAATATAGGTATGAGTTATCACTGTTTTTACTATAACTGTGGATATAGGTTTGGAAGCTTGACAAATGGCAGCTTTGATATGTAATTGTACAATCAAAGGAGGCTACTTGAAAGGCTTTGTTGTGGAGAAGTTCCTCTAAGGTGAGAAAAAGCATGTACCTCAATGGAGGTGACTCGCCTCATTGCATATGCAGCCAGCTCTCACAGATGGATACTAACCATTGTGACCTGTCAAACGTAACACCCTACATGAAAGACCCCTGCCCAATAAGCATTTTTGCTAGACAGGATGGCAATGAAGGCATCATGTCATAGTTTTTTTATAAATGAGCTGGCAAAGTAGCTACAGGGGAGGGGTGTATTAATGAGGGGCTGGGTAAACCCAGCTTCTCGCGTTACCTGGCAACCTGTGATTGGGACAAGGTAATTGTTCACCAATAACTGAACTGCCATGTTAGGAATGGGGTCCTGCATCTTTATAATTGCTTGCACCCCTTATTCCTGTGCTTGTCGTGCTTGTCGTGACCTATAACAACTAAGGAGCTGCTATTCGGCTGAATATCTCCTTGTCCAACCCCAGTAAGTGTAAATATTTTTGTAATGTTATTTGCTTGATGTATTGTCTGTTCTGCTCATAGTAAATAAACTCATTCAGTTTACTATATCCTAATCTTGTTCAATCTGGCCCGGTTATTCTATATATTATCTGTTCTCTCATGACAAGCATACCCCCCCCCCCCCAAAATTACTTAGGGGTGGGGGTAGATGGGCTACATATATATAAAAGCAAACATGTGCCCAAAAAAATTGCTTGTCACTATGTATTTATGTATTTATAGCCCTAAAGACTCATATATAAATACATTTGCAATCTATGGGCAATAACAAAAGTGAAATAACAATAAAAATACAATGAAAAAACCTGTAAAAGAAAAATAACATACATTCAATAATTTTTCTAAACCTTTAGATTTCTTCACCCTTTGATTCCAGGTGTCTTAGGAAGGTCTCGAACCAAACCAATCCAATCCTAAGAAGAGTGCAATTTTGGGCACCAATCCTAAGAAAAGACATTATGGAACTAGAGAGAGTGCAGAGAAGAGCCACCAAATTAATAAAGGGGATCGACAATCTAATTTATGAGGAGAGACTAGCTAAATTAGATTTATTTACATTAGAAAAGAGGCGTCTAAGAGGGGATATAATAACTATATACAAATATATTCAGGGACAATACAAGGAGCTTTTAAAAGAACTATTCATCCCAAGGGCAGTACAAAGGACTCGGGGGCATCCCTTAAGGTTGGAGGAAAGGAGATTTCACCAGCAACAAAGGAAAGGGTTCTTTACAGTAAGGTCAGTTAAAATGTGGAATTCATTACCCATGGAGACTGTGATGGCAGATATAATAGATTTGTTCAAAAAAAGGTTGGACATCTTTTTAGATAGGAAAGGAATACAGGGATATACCAAATAAGTATACATGGGAAGGATGTTGATCCAGGGATTAATCCGATTGCCAATTTTTGGAGTTAGGAAGGAATTTATTTTTCCCCTTATGAGATATCATTGGATGATGTGACTCTGGGGTTTTTTGTTTGCCTTCCTCTTGATCAATAAGTATCGATACATGATAAAATATCTGTTGTCTAAATTTAGCATTTGTTGGACGGAAGTCTTTTTTCAACCTCATCTACTATGTAACTAAGTAACTATGATCCAAAACATCAACGGGCCACAGGTAAAGTCCAAAGTCCTTTTCTTCTTTCTTTATCTTAATCTGTTAATTGTAATCCATTTGGAGATCTTGTTTCTTCTTCTTGTTCTTCTTCTGTATCTTCTTCTGTATCTTCTTCTGTATCTTCATCTTCATCCCTATGTGGATTTAACATGGGGCTTTGTGGATTAACATATGAAGATAGAAGATTACACTGGTCCAAATTTTCAAGGTGGATGCGTTTGATTGAGTTTGATGATGTCGCGGTACGAGAGCTTCCTGATACCCCTGGATTCGGAGGGCCAACGCTTCTAAAGGTAAGTAAAATATTGAATGTATATTATATTTTTTTACAGGTTTTTGGATTATATTTAATTTTTTTAATGTTTTGCATTGTCCATTGACTGCTAATGTATTAATCTGTGTCAGTTTAGGGTACAGATAAATACAGTGGTAGCTAATTCATATTTTTGCAAATGCTTTTTTCTATTCATTGTTATTTTTTCCATTTCTCTTAATTGTTTGGATTAAATAGTTTATCATTTGGATGGCTTGTTTTTAAGTATTTTGTCGATTGATTAGCGTTTTGTATTAATTAATTATTTTGTTGGCTCCTTGTTTGAATTGATGTGTTGGCTAATGATTGTATTAATTAATTGATTTGTTGGTTACTAGTTAAAAATAATTAATTGTTTTGTTGGTTAGTGATTTTATTATTGAATTTGTTGGCTATTGCTTTTATTTATTGAATTGTGGTGTTTTGGTGCTTGTGTAAGTTTTATAATTGTGTCTTTTCGGACTTCATGTCTTTTTAATAGGGTGACCATTGACTGCTATAGTGGCTTTTCATGCCCATATTGTATGGGTATGATGTACCACAATGCCAATCAATGGGTACAGGGTGGGTATAGTGGGTCCGGGGTGGGTGGTAAGGCCTCCTGGGTGGGTAGCGGAGGAGGGTGGGTAACCCCCTTAATTACTATAGCGGTTATTAACCACTAAGGTAATTAAGGGGTTAGGGGCCATTAGATTGTATTTTTGTATGTATTCTTTCTGGCAGCGGAGGACATGGCCCTGCAGTAGGCTGACAAGGACACCCTTCATAATGGCAGGGGTAAGTAGAAAGGTTTATTTAATTTCTTTATGCAGCCTGGCTAATGTTTATATAATTATGGGCAAATGAGCTATTATCCATATCTGGAAAATAGTTATTTTGCCCATTACTGTAGTGTATGTATTGGGGGGGGAGGTGTTTTTATTGCTATGTATTCCAAATGTATTTTTTTGTATACAAGATTGGTACTTCAGGCCAGCGGGGACCCAAGGGGACTACCCGAGGACCCCCGGACACCAACAGGGACCATCTGAGGATACCTGGACTAACACCCGCAGGGGCCAACCGAGGATCCACAGATACCCATAAGGACCACCCGAGGGCCCCTAGACCAGGGACCCTGGACCACCTGGATGCCTACAGACACTCACGGGGACCACCTGATGACTACCAGACACCCGTGGGGACCACATGGGACCTCATTGGAGCCCAGTGACCACCAACAGCCTCTGGTATCAATCCTGTGTATCAAAAATAAATTATGGTTTTATGTGGGGCACAGGGGTGGGTGGGTTGTGTAATGGTGTTTGGTACATATTGCAATGTTTATTGGGGGCAGAGGGGGTAAATGAAGGGCCAAGTAGCCACTTCACTTACCCCCTCTGCCCCCCAAAAAGCTGGTATTGTTCCTTAACCCCTTCATTGCCTTAGCAGTTAGTCGCTAAAGTAAGGAAGTTGATTGTAAATGCATTTTTATTGCATCGGATTGATGCCAGGGGTCTCCAGTGCTAATATTAATGGATATCAGCTCCAGAGACTCCCGGCATCAATCCGGTGCAGGAAAAATGCATTTTTTTCTATGTCCCGTCTCGCCACTTATCGGCATCTACTCACCACCCTCTTGACAACTTTTCCTGGCGAGACGATTTGGAGAGGAAATCTCAATACTAGAGCTGTGATTAGCCTCGATAAGCTAATCGGGGCTACTAGAATAGCACGAGTTTGAAAACATGGCGATAAGAGGCTTATCGGCGTGCGTTTGGCGATTTTTTTTTCCGACCCAAAAAATTGCGAAAAGCTCTCTTATTGCTGACTTATCAGGGCTTACTGAATATCAGTAGGCTTTTTTGGCGATTAGGTGGCTATAAGTGGCTTATCGCTGCTTAGTGCATAGGCCCCAAAGTATTGTATTGTATTGTATGTCTTTATTTATATAGCGCCATTAATGTACATAGCGCTTCACAGCAGTAATACATGTGGTAATCCAATAAATAACAGATAATATAAATAACAGATCATGGGAATAAGTGCTTTAGACATTAAGGAAGAGGAGTCCCTGCTCCGAGGAGCTTACAGTCTAATTGGTAGGTAGGGAGAACGTCTTTGATAAAGCACTTCCAGTGTGAAACATGTTAGAGGATTACCTGCACTACTACTTTATGTTTTTTAATCAATAAATAACTTTTTGGTCACCAAGTCCTAGCTTTGCTATTTTGGCTGTGCACTGGCTATTTCTATTTGGATCTTTCCTTCATCTATTCAAGTCTGGGAGCACGCCTGGCAGGAGTCGTCGCAGTGGACCATGAGGAGTTTAAAAGTGAGTTCTTCAACAATGTTGTGCTTACGTTCTAATCCAGTTGTTTTGCCTGCTTAACCCCTCCATATTTGGTGTGGACTGACAGCGTCGGTAGTTCTGCTCTTTCGGGACACCACTACTGTCTCCCTCCTTTATGAGTGGGGTTTGGCTTGCATATATACTCACATACCTTCACGATCACACAGTGTGGATACAATGCTGCGCTATTCCTTTATGGACTCATATGATTGCTGCTGCATATATGTGTAAAGATTGAACTGGATTTTCATCACTGTATTATTTGTTTGTGTGGTCTTTTGAGCATTGGATACTGGATTTGTATTAATCCTACCAACCCATTATCATATGTTGATTGAAGAGATGTCTCTGGTAAGTTATTTTCTTCTTTTCTTCTTTCTTTCCTTCTTTCTCCTTTCTTTTCTTCTGTATTCTCTGCTGTTTAATCCAAAAGGGGTGGAGATGTTCCACGTCATCTTCTTGGATTCAAATGAGATGGGACAGTCCTTATATAAGGCCTGTGATGTCACATTTGAGGGTCAAATGATACACCCTCAATCCAAATGGCTGGTGTACCATGTGACAGGTTCCCTTGTTTTTTTTAAGTATGTAACATCCAAAGGGAGGGAAGTCAGCGAATCAGGTAGTATATGCTTCCCTCCCTTTAAGATGATGTCACTTCAGCAAAAAAACAAAATTGCAGCCATCACATGGTCACCAACCAATCGTATTGATGTATATACCATGTAACACCTTTCTTTTTTGAAGTGCTGTGATGTCATCAAAAGGGAGGGAGGCATGCTACCTGATTGGCTATCTTACCTGTTTTTTTGATGACATCCCAAGGAAAGGTATCACATGGTATATTCACCAGTAACAAGATTGGTTGGTAACCATGTGATGGCTGCCATTTTTTTTTGCTGAAGTAACGTCATCGGAGTGGATATTAGGGTTGTTGTATTTTAATGTTTATTGAGTGTAGAGGGGGTGGGTGAATGGGAGTACTTGGACCAGGGTGGGTGTTTAGGCCTATCAGGTGAGTAGCGGGAGGGGCTAACCACCGCTATGGTAATGAAGGGGTTAACTCCTCCCAAAGCCTTCCTGGAAGGCCTAACCACCCACCCTTGTCCTGGGTGGGCTGTTCTGCCTATTTCTATGTGGCGAGGAGAGGATTAATCAGGCCTAAAAATAAAGGTTATACCCGGCTGATTAATCCTGACTGGCATTGGGAATGAGGGTGTTAAACTTGGTTGCTATGCATTACTGTTTTTGCCCTGGCCCAGACGTTTTTTATCCCCCATTTGCAAGCCATTCCCTGCCTGCTATGTTAAAGACAAAATGCATTTCTTGTTATACCCTCTCACAGACACTAGATGGCATAGGAGCGCCCAACGCTAGCGCTGATTGAAGAAGCGTGGCAAAAGTTTAAGGGCTGTCTATGAGATGGGTATCCATTACTTGCGGTTAGAATCTCAAGTACTTTACCGATACGATGTATCCGTCTCTCGTTAACTCTGTAACTTGAAAGGCGGAAAGGTAATTGACGTGGGAACTGTGTCAATTGCCGTGAGAACCGGCTGAACTTGCGGTTTCGAAGCCGGCATTTCAATTAGAAATGCTAACTCGAGAACGCAAGCACCCAGCAACCTGATTTTTGGGGTGCAAGTACAGTAAAACACCACATGCACATACATATGTGAGATGGGTGAATGAGCTGGGGGTATTTTCATGCCTGCACTTCAAAGGGGTCACACTAATTTAGCACCCCTCAGTCTAAAGAAGTGTCCGCGATGAAATGACCCAGAGACCCATAATGTATACAGGTCCGGCATTCTGATGTATAACAGATGCCGGGCCATTGACACTTCTGGGTTAAAAATCCGACTCAGAGGCACCAAGGTATGGGTGTATCCCAGGTATGCATGGGTGTCAACCTGACCCATGCGTTTTGCAAAACGGATAGCCTTTTTGCCCGGTCTTATGAACTGTGGGCAACACAGCTATTGGTGGGTTGAATTGTTCCCACGAGGGGATTGGGTCCACATGTTAAAGATAGCCTTGGCCAGTCTATAACTGCGGCTCCCGAGGTATCCCCGGTGTGATTCATGATTTTCGATCCATGATGTAAAGACGCAAGACTTTGTTCCAGCACAGCGGCAACCGGTCCCGGAGAGATGGGGTTAATAACAACGTAACCAAGGATTTGCCCCAAAACTTTAGCCCTGGTGACTCTTGAACGAATTCTAACGAATCTTAACGAAATTCTTTGCGGTGGCTGAGATATTAGATCGGCAACTTGCGATCTGGCCGCAGGACCTTTGAATCAAGACTGCATTTCTTGCGCTTGCAGGCAAAGGACAAATTATTTAGTTCCCTTATCCCAGTAAGTGTTGTTTTAAGTGTATTCTGCAGATGTCGTGTGTTTGTCTATTAAGGAAATAAATCACAATTTATTTTGCAACTTGTTCTGTTCAATCGAGTACCCAGAAATATAAATGTGTTGGTAAAGTTGGTGTCCATCGTGACATTCTATTTCTACACTATGGGCCTTATTCAGGAAAGGTTCATAAAAAATATCTCCATGGCATTTAAATCGCCGTTTTTTGGAGCGTTGCTATCACGGTATTCAGCAAGCCTTCATTACCGTTCATAGCAAAATTCCCAAAATTAGCGATTTTCTGCCAGCGATAGGATCCACCCTGTGAAAAGGCCTGACCCGGTGATACATTTCAGTTGCAGAGAGGGCCGCCTCTTCCAGCGAAAATCTTGTCTGAAAATAATGTTTTTTAATATACATTTCATTCATAGTGTAAATGTGCAGGGAGTCTCCAGAGCTGAACCGCGCTGATTTTATGTCCGGCGACCCCCTGCTCCCTCCGGGAGTCGGAGGGCCACCGCTTCTAATGATAAGTAATATATTGCATGTTTGTAAATGTCTTTTTTTTACAGGTTTTTACATTGGATGTGTTTTTTTAATTAATTTTGTATTTTTGAACATTGACTGATAATATATTAATCTGTACTACTTTAGAGTACAGATCAATACATTATTAGGACAATATTTGGGGGTGCATTTCTGGCTTTGTATTGCTGCTGTTTTTTGCATTGTTAGTTTATTACCGTATTTCCTCGATTCTAAGACGCACTTTTTTTTCCTAATTTCACATGGCTGAAATAGGTCTGAGTTTTAGAATCAATGTATTTAAAAAAAAATCAGCTAGGGGGTGCTGCTGCAGATGCCGGCCGGGATATTCAGTGTGCAGGAACAGCACATTGCTGCGATCAGCCCCCTCCCACTGCCCTTCCCATGAGGTGCAGAGGGATCGGAAATACCTGCCAGGGCACACCAACATTGTCCAGAAGCCCCCCCCCCCTCAAGGTAGCTGTGTCTCTCTCTGTGTCTCTGGATGTGTTTCTGTATGTGTTTGTCTCTGTGTGTGTGTGTGTGTGTGTGTTTGTCACTCTCTGTGTCTCTCTCTCTGTGTGTGTGTGTGTCTGTCTGTCTGTGTCTGTCTCTCTCTGTGTCTGTGTGTGTCTCTGTATGTGTCTGTGTGTGTCTCTGTATGTGTTTGTGTGTGTGTCACTCTCTGTCTCTCTCTGTCTGAGTGTGTGTGTGTGTGTCTGTGTATGTGTCTCTGTGTGTGTGTCTCTCTCTCTGTGTCTGTGTCTGTCTCTCTCTGCTATCAAAAGCAAATAGGAGATTGTTAGAACATGTTCTTTTTACTTTAAGGAAAGCAATGAGTACAGGAATAAAAAGGTACTTGGTAACATCATAAAAAGGGCCACTAAATGTAAATAGCTAGTGTATTTATTTATCCAGGACACCTTCCTACCCATCCTGTTATTACTGCTCTCTCATGCTTCAATCTTTCGCTGATTTGAAATCTGATGCTGGCTGCTCTGACAGCAAAAGGGCTAAGAAAAATCCCCCCCACACTGCCACTGCCCCTGCCATATCGGTCTCTCTCTCTGGTCTGTGTGTTCTCCCCCCCCCATTCTCTTCCCCCCTTCCCTCCCAATCTCTTCTCCCCTCTCTCTCACATTCTCTCCCCCCCCTCCCTCACATTCTCTTCCCCCTCCCATTCTCTTCTTCCCCCCATTCTCTTCTTCCCCCCATTCTCTTCTCCCCCCCATTCTCTTCCCCCCCTTCTCTTTACACCCCCATTCTCTTTGCCCCCATTCTCTTTTCCCCCCATTCTCTTCCCCCCTCATTCTCTTTCCCCCCCATTCTCTTTTCCCCCCCATTCTCTTCCCACCCCCATTCTCTTCCTCCCCCCATTCTCTTCCCCCCTTCCCTCCCATTCTCTCTCTCCCCCCATTCTGCCTGTCGCTCCCCATTCTGTCTGCCTCTCTCTCCCCATTGGTTATTGAAGTGTCATGTGACCCTGCAAGTTAAAAAATAAACAAAACAATTCTGCACATTTAATATATTGAGATTCTTTTCCCCCAATTTTTTTTTTATAAAATCAAGGGTGCGTCTTAGAATTGATGTTGCTTTACAATCGAGGAAATAGGGTATGTGGATGTAATTGTTTGATATTTTTCAGCTTGATTGAAATAAAATGTTGGTGATTGTTTTTCTTTTTTAATGATTGATGTATCGTGTTGGCTAATGCGTTTAATGGTTGTTTTTCTGATTTTTTTCTTTTATTTTTTGTAATTTAATGTTTCAATTAATTCATTAATGTTGTATTAATTAATTGTTTTGATTGGTTACTGTTAGAATTATTTTTGAGTTGGTTTAGTAATTATTGGTTTGATTGGTTACTGTTTGAAAGAATTCTGAGTTTGATTAATTAATTGTTTTGATTAATGGTGTAATTAATTAATTGTTGATCTTGTTATTGCTTGTATTAATTGGATTAGCTGGCTACTGTTTTTATTTAGTGAAGTGTGTGTTTTTTTTAAAAATGTTTTATTATTGTGTGTTTTGTGCATTAATGTATTGTGATTAGGGTGCCCATTGAGTGCTATAGAGGCTTATCATGCCCATATTATTATTATATGGGTATGATATTACCACTATACTACTCAATGGGTACAGGGTGGGTATAGTCAGTCCGGGGTGGGTGTTTAGGCCTCCCGAGTGGGTAGTGGGGCAGGGTGGGTTAACACCTTAATTACTATAGCGGTTATTAACCGCTATGGTGATTAAGGGGTTATGGGCCATTAGAATGTCTTTATTATGTATGTATGTTTTCTGGCAACGGACGATAGAGGGACCTGCTATATCGTGAAGAGGACGGCTAGCATATTGGTGTGGTAAGTAGAACTGTATTTATTTACTTTATTTATGCTGGCTAATGTTGTGTTTAATAATGGGAAAATAATTTATTATCCATATCTGGATAATAGTTATTTTGCCCATTACTGTACTGAATGTGTTTGGGCGGAGGGGAGATTGATTGAAATGTATGCAATGTTTATTTGTTGACATACAAGGTTGGTATCTTAGGTCTGCGGGGACCTGTGGAGACCACCTGAGAACCCCTCGGACGCCCATGGGTACCACCTGCGGGGAAGAACCGGGGGCCCCACAGCTGTGGGGGCCCCGCAGACCCACAGGGACAACCCGTGGACCCCATTGTGGCCCACGGTGACCCGCATGGACCACCTGGAGGCCCATGGTGCCTGGCGGGAACCACCCTGAGACCACCAGACCCTGGGGTACTGATGCACAGCCGGGACCACCAGGGACTACCATAGGTCTGGGGTATGAATCCTGTATGGTAAAAAATAAATAATGGTTTACATTGTGGGGGATATAGGGGGGGTGTATTGATGTATATTAAATATTGCAATTTTATTGTGGCTTAGGAGGTGGGTTTTGGGGCTGTTGTGTGTGTGTATTGTTTTTATTGTGTGTAGCGGGGGTGGGTATAGGGTGTATTAGCCCCAAGGATGGGTGTTTAGACCTTGTGGCCGGGTAGCGTTAGGGTTAACCCCTTCATTACCTTTGCGGTATTAACCACTAAGATAATGTAGGGGTTAAGTCCACCCGCAACCCCCCCCCCCGCAAGGCCTAAACACCCACCAAGGGCCAAATACCCCCTTCACCCACCCCTGCTACCTACAATAAGCTTGGCACGGGTGGTTAACCCCTTCATTGCCTTAGCCGTTAGCCCCTAAGGTAATGAAGTGGCTGTAAACGCATTTTTTCTGCATCGGATGCATGCCGGGGGACTCCGGTACTGGTATTTATGGGTATCAGCTCTGGAGACCCCCGGCATCAATCCTATGCTGGAAAAAGGCCAACATTTTTCTAAGTCCCGACTTATCACCGCTCATTGATGCATCTCCCTACAAATCTGCCAACTTTTTGTGGCGTTTGGATTTGGGGAGAAAATCGCCATTTTAGGGCCGCGATAGGCGGCGATAGGCGAATCGTGATTACTAGAATTGCTCGTGTTTCTGAATATTCCGAAAGTGTCGAAAAGTGGCTTATCGCCGCTCAGTCTGTGATTTGATTTTGTTCAAAAGATTTTTCGGCAATACAGGCCTTATCGCCCACTTATCGAGACTTACTGAATACGAGTAGCCATTTTGGCCGATAAGTGGTCGATAAGTGCCTTATCGACGCTTACTGCATGAGGCCCTATATGTTCTCTGCCTATTTCTTGATTTTCTCCAATGTTTCAAGCTGAATTTCTATCCACATAAAAGATTTGCCTGCGATAAGACTTTGAATTCAGGATACATCTGAAGTGCCTGATTCCACTTGAAATTTGTGAGGGCATAACATTGGTATTCAAAAACCTTCATTGGATTTTTATGGGGCTACTTCACCATATATTTGTTTTCTACTTTCTCTTGTGTTTTTATTTTATAGTTGCACTTTCCTATAGGGAAAGGACTCTTAAGAATAGACTGGACAGTAGAGTAGACTGCAGTCTTGTAGAGCAGGGGTGCGCAAACTTTTGGTGCTGCACCCCCCTGCCTGCTGTCCCTCAGTGCTCGCCCCCCCCTTACCTTAGTGTGGCGTCCAGTTACATTTTCCCACATTCCTTCACTTATTCCACGCACATATATCTTAATTTACACATCTGGGACCACCTCTAAGGTTGTTTCTTAAAATGAAACCTAATTACACATAATAAAATACCAAATGGTAATAATTTAAAATAAATTACAGTGATCTAGGGTGATGTATAGACTTCAGAATAGACTTAAGACTAGACTGGAGGAACCAACCAGGTATCTTTCCTTGTTAGCAGGTAAAGTTCATTATGATTTAGAAAACCTCTTTTGGTTAATTAATACGGTTTCCACGTGTATTCACTTTAACAAAATAATTTATAGAAATACAATGTAAGTACTTCTTTGCTTTAATGGTATACCAGATTGTAGTCGTTGATGATTTAATTGTCAGTAAAACATGAAAGACATCAAATGCAAAACATCAATACATATTTGCTTATTTATAATGATTCCCTGCTACAATTGCTACAAGTTTAAGTTTGACTAAGAAGGCAATAGAGAATTGCACAATAGTCCATCTGGAATAATCACCATATTATGGCTGTGTCTCACCCTAGGTCACTTCCTTCGTTGTTTCATGGCTAGAGGCTTCCTTTAAAAGGTAAATATGGCTCCTTGTTATATAGAAGATCTCCTACTCTTGTTTTAATAGTATTCCCCTTGGTGCACAATGCTCTCATTAAGGCTAACTTTTAATTTTCCCAAGGGTTATAGCAAATGACCTGTTTATATTTAAACAGTTGATTGCATATCCCCAGAGGCCAAACTATTCTACTTTCAGAAAAGCCTACATTTTAGCCTAGGAAAAGTTACCTCAAGTAAGAGGCTACACCTTAGTTACTACATTTATAAATGCACTGTATGATTAAAACCCTTTAAAGCAGTATGCACATTGAACACAATCAATAAAGTAGCAGATTTACAATAATAATGAAATATATAGTGAAAAAAAGGGGAACAGAGAGAAAAATCATTGTGCATCAGTTGTTTCGTATGTTGCATATAGATTATGAGAGGTCTAGACAAATTTGAATTAGAAGATGAAATCAAATGTCAGTCTATGTGTATATGGTTTTTAGTTTATGCACATTACTTTGGTCAGAAATATGAATTTTTTTAAACCAGTTTTTTTTATCACATATAATTTTTTACTGCTTCATTGGCATCATATTTTACAATATTTTAAAAATTATTTTATAATGATTTATTATTCAGAAAATATTTAATATAATTGAAACCTGTATTCCATTGTGAGTCTTTTATTCTCTTGGCTACAAAAGTAGAACAAAACAGATGCAAATATATAATAATCTGCACCAGATTTATTAAAGAAGAAATTAATATCAATAGGTATTCTATAGGTGTCAATTGGAGTGTCTTTTCTTGGTAAATGTTGTGCTTCTTTCCTCTAACCAAAAGATTTTCATGAAAAGATCACTTGCAGTCGTGATTCACAACCTTGGATAACCCAACAAGACCAGGTTTTAGGAATAACCAATGAATTTCCAAGTACACATTTGCATGTACTGTATTTTATACTGTATATGAGTGTGACCAGCTGATTATCCATAAAACATGGCCTGATGTGGGTGTCCAAAATAAAGAGTTGAGGAATGTTTTTTGCATTTTAGTTTTTTTTTATTTTAAGAGATTTCTTCTTAGCTTTTCCAAAAATGTTTTTATTTAATATATAAAGTGTTTGGGAATTGAAATGGAGCTTTCCCCAAAGTTTACTGGAGTCTAATGGTTGTCCTGGTAACATCAGAAGACAGAGATGAAGAAAATCATGTTTATGGGTAAAGATAATAACATGTGTTAAACTTCTGAGGGTATTGCTAATTTTAAAGCATCCTAGAAATGTTTTAAGCTATGATGCCTGGTGGGTGAGTACAAATTTGCAAAGTTAAGAAAACTCCTGTTTTAAACTTACCTCCGAGTTTACATGTATTTTGGGGGGCATATACAATTGCATTTCAACTCTTTGAATATGAAACTTTGGTAATAGAACCATACAAAATTAATGTCAATGGATATCACAAAAGTCTCAACCACGAATCCTATGCAATTCCCCAAAATATAGTATTATAGATCTACTAATTGTTACAAAAGAAGGAAGCAAATAGACAAGACATTGATGCAACTAAGCTATAATAGTACATAAAAGTGTTGCACTGACCAAAGATGATTGCTGAGGGACATACAGAAAATAGACATAAGTGCAAAACCAATTTGATTTTTAATAAAAAATCTTTTTGGAATATTACCTTGCAGCAAAAAAAGTTTGGAATACATCAAGATTTAATATTTTTGTAATATCTTTTTGGTTTTGTGTACTAAATACTGGTGAGATGCATACAGTATTCCTAGCCTAGGAAATACATGCTCTTAATGAAGCACTGATTTTTTAAAGGATATTTTAAAACAAAATCTTATAAATAGATGGCAAAATGATCAGATCAATTTACAGATCAATGTTGAACAAAAGTGTTCAGTGCAAAGAGAGGTTGGAAATTTGGATACCATCATTTTTTAAACTATTTCAACATGTGTTGAATGACCCTTAACCTTGGGATGAAAAAGTCTTAAAACATGCATAAACTCTAGAGCACAATGGAAACATGCACAGTCTCAGAACACTCAGAGCACCCCAGGGTATAACACATGGCATTCAAATAAAATGCCTTGACATTCAAGTGTAAGTGGATGCGAAGCATTTTTCTACAGTTACTGTATATTATCTTTTCTTGCATATGCAATATACATTTCAAAATAAATAAATGACAACATCATCAATATGAAGTTACTATAAAAAATATTATCTATATATAAACATATCAGATGAGAGTTCTCTGTTATTATTTGATTTACAGCCAACACAGGGATGGTCATTAAATAAATAACAATAATGATTTTTCTCCCATGTTTCTTAATTGGGTTGGTTTTCTGAGTAAGATACTTTAACATAAAATAAATGTCCAACATAAAGACTGGATGTGTAGTGCTTCTTATGTAGCCCTTGTACCACCCCACCCCCCTAAGTGAGATTGGGGTGGGGTATGCTTCCCTGGCTACTTCTTTAGGTGTTGTGCTGTACCTGTTTGGCAACAGGAGGGCTGAGTATTTAACCCCTTTACAAGTAATTGATTGGCTGCATCCGAGGCCGCACCCATCCAGTCACATCCTCAATCTATGCAGCCACACACCTGATTGCATATTTTTATTTTTTGTTCTACTATTATCTAATATTTGATTAAATGATTTTATGTGTATCTAAAGTGTAATATATTGATAGGTGCAACTATATGAATTTTCTATATTGAGTGACTGCAGCAGTAAGCATGCTTAGTTCTCTCACGGAGACCTCATAACCATGATTATGCAATCAGGTGTGTGGCTGCATAGAGTGAGGCTGTGACTGGACGGGTGCGGCCTCTGATGCAGCCAATCAATTACTTGTAAAGGGGTTAAATACTCCAGTCTTTCAGTGTAAAATAATCCCTGAAGAAGTGGCAGTTTGCTACGAAACACGTAGGATTAACTATCCAACCTACTTTCCGATTTCCAAACCGCGAATCCATCAGCTCCCGGGTGTTGACGTCACTAAACATCGTGACGGATCATCTGGCGCCAGTGTACCGAGCGCAGAAGCAGCGGACAAAGGGCTAGACTGTGAACTCTACTCCATCCACATCAGAGTTGCTGACGAGTGGAGAATTTGCCTACTGACGAGACGATACACAAAGGAGGAAGCCTGTAGTCACCCTGGGAAGGATCACCTACCTGCGGACATCCTTCTGTGATGCAGAGGCCCTCGATCGTGTTAACCAGTGTATGCAGAGTGAGAGACTGCTCCAGCTCTATCCTGGCGTCTGGTAAACTCATGTCTGAGTACATGAAATGCTCGTATTTTCTAATCTGATGTATGCAGATATAATATCTGTTATATTCTTTTAATATATTTTGGACTTACTTCACCATATGCGTTGTGCGCTGTTCTTTTTGTTTTTCACTGTATATAGGGGTGCCGCATTACTCAATTTTCTACAGCAGCAGACGCATATCCAATGCCCTCTAAGGTTGTGTTTATTTTCACATTGAGGTGTTAACACTGTGGGATTGAGACACTATATTCACTACTCATCACTCCAGATGATTATTCACTATTAGCGCACTTTGTTCTTTGTTTTGTTCTGCCCATCCAGAGTCTTAGCTTTGTTAGTGCTCAGGATAACAAACACACACTCCCACTCCTCATTGGGAGGGGAGACAGACTGACTTGACTTCTCGGAATGTATCAGGAACAACCCTCAGGAGATGTGTGTACCCCTGCCCCTTAACAGAGCAGGTTGAATACTCAATGGTTATCACATACTACAGATGAACCAATTAGTATCCTTCCTTCAGGCTGACACTTTCTGGTTGTTGCTAAGGCCTGCCCTTGGATACATCTACTCATCCAAGGCACACAGAGCCTAAAAGAAGGAATTAACCCCTAGGTGCAGGCTAAGGAATTAGCCTGCACCTCACAGGACGTACACTGGAAAGGTCCAGGAAAAGAAGTAGCAGCCGGGAGGCTAGGCTACACTTAAATTATATGATAATGTAGTATTTTTAGTACTACTTGTTCAAGGTGCTTTAAAATAAAAATAAAAATACATAAATATACTATTATGTCAATCCTAAAGAATCAGCAGAAATAAGTGTCTCCTCAGAAAAATTAGTACCTTTTTGCTGTAGTTTTGCACCAGTTTTGCACCGGGTAGATTGTGATACTTAATCTGCACATACAGTTTAATATTGATTAACTGTCCACATCAAAATTCTACTGCCATTTGTCCATGTGAAGTATGCACTTTAGAATATTAACTTAAATAATTAATAAAAGGTTTTCTGTTATTTTTGTAGAAAGCAACAACATATTAACGATGTCACCACAGGCATCAACATATTTTGTCCACGTAAATTGCAAAATGCAAAAACTCATTTGGGGTTACAACATAAACACAGCTGCTCATTACAAACTGTTTTCTGCATCATATCTTCTTTCCACACAAAGTTTGCATAAATGTGTTCAAACGTTTAAAAAAGTATTGAGATCAATGTTGCTAGAGTTTACAACAAATGAATTTTCAAAAATACTGTAGGTGTGCGATGCAAGAAAAATAACAACTTGTTGATGAAACAATTTTGTTAAAAATCTACAAACAAATTAGCAATGTTTTCCCAAAGTTAGATACATTTATTTTTTCACGTCACAAATAAATTATGGGTACTACGTAAAGTCTAAGAAAAAACACCATATTTGGACATATGCATGTTTATTAGGTGACCTTGCTTGAAAAGTTACTTAATTCTACTAAGAAAATCTTCAGATAATAAGTACCAAGAGTTAAACATAATGCGTTGGCAAACAAAAACAGGAAGGCCAGCGCATCATACAAAATGACATAACATATAGTGCAATACCTCATTGCTTATCTTCTCATGAAAAAGTGTCATTTAGTTAAACCCTTTGCCAAAGGTTATAAGCCTGCAGCCACTTCACGGCATGACCAATCTGCAGGTCCTAACACTACCTGGTACAATTGTCATGCACCTCATTGGCAAATTTATTTAAAGAATGATATACTCTGTTAATTAGTATTTAGAAAATGTGTTTTGAGAAATAATAAAGATTTGGAAATAAGGTTTGAAAATAAATTTAAATTGGATCAGGTACTGTATATGAAAAAGCAGTTGTATCAGCTATATGAAACAGAGGTTTAAAGGGAGGAGAAAATTAAATACACAGTTTAAAGTAAAGACAGAACACTGTTCATGTACATAAGTAGTGGAGGTAATAAATAATGTGGCTGGATATTAGAATGAAAATACAATTAGAAAAAAGCAGGAATCCAACTATAAATATTTTTATAATTGTAATACTTTGTTTCTATAAAAGCATAAACAAGGGATAAAGTTAGGCAACAATTTCTATTACTAGAAAATAGCCCAACACACTAACTTTTGTGAAGAAGAAAGGCCTTTAGGAACGTGTACAGTAGATCAGAAAATACAGTAAACAGAGCAATGGGACCAAAATGGGATACATTTGCACTGAACAGCTTAAAAAGTGTTGTTCAAACAGCACTGTCTATGAGAGTAGTTTTATGGCACTGGATGAAGGCAAACATAGGTCATGTTTACTAATATTGACATGAAAACCTTTCTGCTGAGGTCGTACTTAGAGTTTGAAGTGAATTTGCCATTATATTCTTCTTGTTGGCTTAGCCAATGGCAATTCTGAATTTGCCCCAAATTACCGGTTTGCAAAAGTTCTAAATTCATGATTCTCATAATCCTGAAACTACAAACAGGGCTCATACAGATGCAGCCACCAGTATTAGATCACTTGCCTTGGAAAATCTGGGGCAATCTCACAGTAAATGCCTCAACATTCCTCAACATTTCTGTGAGATTCCTAATGGCCCATCGGATTAATACAGCGGGGGTCCCTCGATTCCCATTCAAACTGAATGGGACTAAAGGGAACCCTGCTGTGTTAATCCGATGGGCCATTAGGAATCTCACAGAAATGTTGATGCATGTTGAGGCATTTACTGTGAGATTCCTTAGTTTTTACCCAGGCAAGTGATCAGATACTGGTGGCTGATCTGTACATGTGTTCTTCATTTTGGAGAAAGCTCAGTGTGAGAAAGAGGGAGTGCATATACTGCTGCAACTGCCGGTTCTTGACCACTAGACGTGAGATTTCTGAGATAATATTCAATATAGCATGGCATGGAGTACAGTACTTTACATTATGACAACATTATGAATACGTTATGACTTTACATTGTATGTCACATGAGAAGCATGAGAAATGGCCACGCTTTTGTCCCGTGATGAGGTCGACAACCGGTATTTGCACCTGTACAGTATGCTTGTCACAGTATTTCTATGCATGCATGTCACTATAGAACCTGGTTGAACAGCTTCATCTCGCCAGCACTAGGGTGTCGAGATGGATTCTGAGATAAGGAAGAAAGAAAAATTCATTTTTCCTGCATCGGATTGAAGCCGGGACTCTCCGGAGCTGATACACATTAATATCAGCTCCGGAGACCCCCGGCTTCGATCCGATGCAATAAAAATACATTTACAAGTAGCTTCATTACCTTGGCGGCAAACCGCTAAGGCAATAAAGGGATAAACTCATCCCACAACCCCCCGCAAGGCTTAAAACACCCACCGCAAGTAAAAGAAAAAGAAAGGAACAACTTACTGGAGACGTCTCTTCAATCAACAGAGGAACATGCACTTCTGCGTATCAGGATTTGAGCATTGCATCGTGGATCAAGAGTTTGTGTGGGTGTAGGATGACGAGGGTGAATCCAGAAAAGGTAAGAAGCACATTGTTTGTATTTTATGTAATTGTGTATTGTTTTAGGTTGCCCATTCAGTGCTAATGTGTTTATCTATGCTCCTTTCTGGGTATAGATAAGGACAGTGACAAGCAATGCATTTTGTGGAAAATGCTGGTTTTTATTTAATTGTAATGTATTCTATTATTATTATTTATTTATTTTTATTTGTAACTTTCCCATTCATTGCCATTTGGCAAACCATGCCCATAATTGGGGCATGGTTTTCCACTGTTACTATCAATTGGTTTATTGGCAAATGTTTTTTTTTTAAATTGAAATTTAATATTTTATCCACTGCTTGTTTTTTATATGTAGCTTGCCCAATCATTGCCATTGTGGCAATCCATGCCCATATTGTGGTCATGGTTTAACACTGTGACAGTCAATGGGTAGAGGGGGTGAGGGGTTGGGGTAGTTGTCACAGGGTGGCTGGCTGGGCATCCCAGGGGGGTAGCGGGAGGGGGGTTAACCCCTTAATTATCAAAATGATTAATAATCACTAAGGCGATTAAGGGGTTGCAGGTTAGAAGTTCGATTTTTTTTATTTTACTGTCGGTACAACTTTAATTTACTATATGCTGATGTTTTGGTTATGTTTTATTTTTTTAATGGGCAAACGTGCTGTTATTTAGATCTGAAATATAGGGATTTTGCCCATTACTGTACTGTATGTGTTGGGAGGCGGAGGTTGTTCAATGTATTGTAATGCTAGCCACTAAGGTAATGAAGCTGCTTTAATTTAATTTTTGAAAACAGACTATTGAAGCAGGGGGTCTCCGGAGCTGAACCATATTAGTTTTAGCCTTGGGTACCCCATGCTTCCCAAGTTGCAGGCCCCAATATCGAGTAACTTATTGGATAGAGATACCCTACTAAGTAAATCTAGAATAGAGAAAATAAAATTAATCACCAAACTGTCCATGGGAATGATTAGACAGTCTTTGCAATGAGATTTAATCAGCCAGCAAATAAGATCAAAAGTATCCTGTGTAAACATTGAACCCTGTTGAAAAAAGTTTTAGGAAAACATATTGGGGAGACCCTTGCTGTTGTATATAGAAAAGCTAACAGCTTTAAAAATATCCTAGCTCCAAATAAGCTTGGGACAGTACATGACCCCACCTCTTTATTTAGTGCGAAAGCTACAGGGAATTTCAAATGCAATATGACTAGATGCATCGCGTGCACTTTTCTGGAAACAAAAAATGATTTAATCATATTTGTAATTTACATGTTAACCTACACATGTGGTAACTAAGATATATATATATATATATATATACTTAGTTAAGTTATGGTGGGTAACTTAACTAAGTATGGTGAAACCTATCCAAAAAAAAAGCTGGAGGTGCGTTCATGTTGCGGCAGGAGCTTACCCCGCCTCCGGCTCCCTGAACAGTGCTTTTCCTCCTCCCCTGCCTCTCTGAGCACGTTTTCTCTCCTCCCCATCAGTCATGGCAGTCAGAGCACCCCCGATGTCCCCAATGTCCCACGCATACCCCCAAATCACCCAAAAATCTACTCGCCGAACAAAAAAATCTACTCCCGCCCCAACCCCGCCCTAGTCTCACCCCCAACCCCACCCTTGTCCCGCCCCCAGGCCTGCTTTAAAAAAATCTAATAAATTGAATAAATTCCTAGTATGAACAATATTCATTTTTGACATAAGTTTATTTATTATATTACATTATAATACAATTAGTCCTTGTTACGTGTGTGTGTGTGTACGTGTGATCTTACCTGATCCGCAGTCCAGGTACCCTCATTCCAGCAATGTTATATGTTGGAGGGGAGGTGTTCCTTACATGTCGTCTGGGTTAGGGGGGATTCCGATATCTCCTATGTGAAACTTGAGTCAAATCTGGAAGAAAGCAGTATAGGTTATTTTGAGTTAATATATATAGGGTAAATAAAATATCCAGGTCCAGAGTGTGATACAGAGACAGTGTGAGAGACAGACAGAGACAGTGAGAGAGAGACAGACAGAGACAGTGTGAGAGAGAGACAGACGACAGTGAGAGAGACAGAGAGACAGAGTGTGTGTGTGTGTGTGTGAGAGAGAGAGAGAGAGAGAGAGAGAGAGAGACACAGTGTGTGAGAGAGAGACAGACAGAGAGACAGAGTGTGGGTGAGAGAGAGAGACACAGAGTGTGGGTGAGAGAGAGCAACACAGAGAGAGAGAGAGAGCGACACACAGAGTGAGAGAGCGACAAAGAGAGAGAGACAGAGCGACACACAGAGAGAGAGTGACACACAGAGAGAGAGAGAGAGACACACAGAGAGAGAGTGACACACAGAGAGGGAGCGACACACACAGAGAGAGAGAGAGAGCGACAAACAGAGAGAGACACACACAGGGAGAGCGAGAGAGCAACACACATGGAGAGAGCGACACACAGGGAGAGAGCGACACACACAGAGAGGGTGAGAGACAGAGAGTGAGAGAGTAACAGAGAGAGATAGAGAGAGTGACCCATTCAGTCATCCCACCCCCTCACACACTTACACACTCACATACTCACACACTCACACACTCACACACTCACACACTCACACACACTCACCCACTCTCTCTCTCACACACTCACTCACTCTCTCACACACACACACTCACACACACTCACACGCATTCATACGCCCACACACACACACACACACACACACACACACACACACACACACACACACACACACACACACACACACACACACACACACACACACACACACACACACACACACACACACACACACACACACACACACACACTACCAGAAACAGAGCTGCTCGAGCGGAACCGGCACCGGGAGTCCCACTCACCATCTGAGGTATGTGGGAGTCATCGGGGGCTGCGGGCGACATCGGAGGTATGCAGGGGTATGTGGCAGCCATTGGGGGTATGCGGAGGCCTGCGGGAAACATTGGAGGTATGCAGTGGTCATTGGGGGTATGCGGGGGCCTGTGGAAGTATGCGGCGGCCATTGGGGTTATGTGGGGGCCTGCGGGGGTATGCGGTGGCCATTGGGGGCATGTGGGGGCCTGCAGGTGTATGCGGCGGCCATTGGGGGTATCCGGGGGCCTGCGGAGTTATGTGGCGTCCATTGGGGGTATGTGGGGGACATTGGTGTAAGCGGCTGCCATTGAGAGTATGTGGGGGCCTGCGGGGTATGCGACGGCCATTGGAGACATACGGGGCATATTGGGGTTATGCGGGGGACCTTGGGGACATCGGGGGCCTGCGGAGGTGCTCTCTGGCTGCCATGACTGACGGGGGAGGAGAGAAACCATGCTCAGAGAGGCGAGGGAAGAGGAATAGCGCTGTTCAGGGAGCCGGAGGCGGGGTAAGCTCCTGCAGCAACATTAACGCTCCTCCGGCTTTTTTTTTTTTCTCTTTCAGTGCGCGGGGGAAATTCAGCACGAGTGGGGTAATTTAAACAGCAGCATGTGGGCTGCTTGGGCAAATTACCAAGGGGCTTTTTCGAGTGGCCCCCGGCAACTGGGCGACCGGGTTTGTCGAACACTGTATATAAATATATTTTTAAAACACCCGTTAGGCACAAGGCTTTTGGATAACAAGCGAAATATCAACTGGAGTTATGACCCATAGCATTTCGAAATACTTTGCAACCTGTCAAAATAAGAATCCAGAGTGTTTGAAATGAATGGGACTGGGACATATCCCTCTATCAGTTTTAGGAGGGGAGAGATTCAGAACACTTTAGAAACAAGAAACCTACTGGATTTTTTTATTTTCCCCATAACTTTGGATAGTTTGGAGAGATTGCCCTATACAGTAGTTTGAAACAGTGTTTTTTTTCCCACTTATGAATAGTGCGACAACTGTAGAAGTTTTCCAGAACTTGGGGATATGGCCTGCAGACAAAATTGAGTTGATTAGGTAAGCAAGTGGTTTGGCAATGGCTGGTGCTCTGAGTCATAGGAACTTTGATTGCAGTAGGTCAGGTCCACATTGGCTGCTTAGTTTTAATTGAGGAGTGCTTGTGGAATCTCCTCTTCAGAGACTGGGACAAATTGAAAATTGTGGGCAGTGTTGGGAGATTCTTGGGCTATAGGTGTTTTCTCAGATTGAGCTTCATGTTTGTAGTTCGGTTGCTTTTTGCCAATAGTATTCTTTGAATGCGTTTGCAATGTCAATGGGATTTGTCGGAGTAAAATCATCCTTTTTGATGGCTAGAAGGCTGAAATATATTGTTAACCTTCCAGAAGTTAGCTTGATTTGATGTATTCTGGTTATGATTGTCAGAGTGCAATTGGGCTTTTGTGTGTCTTGTTTGCCTTGCGTATGTATTCTGTAGGCATCTGTAGATATTAAAATCCATGGTAGTGCCAGTTACTTAGTTGTTTTACCACAATGCATCCCTAAAATGGTAAATCGCAATAAGGTTGGTTGTAACCAATGAAAGGTGGGCCCCCCATACTCTTATTCTGCGTAGCGTTGAATGGGTATCACAGAGTTTTAAGAACTTTCTATGTATGTGCAAAGCATTGTATTTGTTGGTGAAAGTACTGTATTAACACAGGGTGAGTGCAAGTTCTACTTTTTGTATTTGATAAACATGGAGGACACCAGTATATGCAAGGTTGTAATTTACAATAAACTTACTCAAAGTAAAGGAGTATTTGAGGACAGCATGCATTAATGATATTCTAAAGGACAATTCTGAGGACACATAGAAATCAACAACCAAGATTACAGTTTATGTATTAACTTAAATGTATTTTCATTACCAAACACTGCCAAACTAGCCGTTTAGTGGAAGCGATTTGTAAAGTTATCAAACTACTAGCATTAAGAATGTCAAAAATGTCTTTGATATTGCATGTTAGTGCATATACAGTATGTTGCTCACAAAGTAACATTAAAAGGAAAATTACAGCATGATTCTGAAGACTTTGAAGTACAACTTATCTTAACTTTAAACTATTTACAGTATATGCATTATAAGCCATGTCAGCACTTAAATGTACATTCATAATCCAAAATTAGATATTTGTTTGTCATAAAATAAACTTGGTAAAACACAAGAAAAATTCAAATGTTTGAATACGACCTAATAAAACTAGCAACAATCAATTTGTGATCCCTGAATTCCCATTTCCATTCTGTTCATCCACAGAACTTTAAAAACTAAGGGGTTTATGCAATAGTGGGGTAGCCATAATTAGTTGGTAACACCCTTACAGATACATGGTTGTTACCAAATATTAATGTACTTTGCAATTTAATAAATAAACCTACAGTAGAGGCAACGCTTATTCTAACATTTGCTTTAAACTAGCCGGGTTACATTCAGGGTATGTGCTGGGTATGTTCTGGGCTAGTTTGAGGCACATTTAAGGCATTTCTGCATTGACAAACGACCCATAGGATTAACACAGCAGGGATCCCTGGCAGTCCAATTCAGTTTGAATGGGACTGCCAGGGACCCCCGCTGTTAATCTGATAGGCCATTAATCAATGCAGAAATGCTGGGGCTAGTTTAAGGAAAGTTTAAGGCATGTATTCAGAATGTACCTGGGTGTACCTGGGTCTTTTGGGGAATTGCCACTGGTTTTTGTTAGAATAATCGCTGCCTCTACTGTATACTTTTTTTTAAAAATTATACTATAATTGCTGATGTTCTCTTTTCATTGAGTTTTTGTGTTTGCACATTCACAATAGGGCCCTTCTCTTGGTCCAAGCTGTGGCCAATTTGATAGGATGGGAACATGTTCAGAGATTTTTACCCGTATTTAAAAAGAAGTGATAAGCTGATAACCTTTGTTCTGGCTTGGTGCAGTGCCTCCAGTCAGCATGGATCCTCTGTGATGGCAGGGATGACCCATACTGACACCTCTTCTTCTTTTAGCAGACAGTGAATCACACTCCTTTATATTTTTTGGGGTCATTATTGGATGCAGATCACATAACAGAGCAATTACATTCTTCCCTTCTAGCTGTGCCCTGACTCAAGCTTTAGGCCCAGGTCAGGCCTGTTGGACTCCTCCTCACATCTCCTTATGAGATGGAGGGCAGATGTTACTTACTCCACAGAGGGAGGAGAGAAAAAACAAGGACATCTCAGATAGACTCTCAGAAAGACAGGGACCCAGAATTTGGGAAAGTGCCAATATTTATATCCTTTGGGGAGTGGCTGTAACTCTGACTCATAACAAGCCAGATCTGGATACTGATTGGACCACACACTGGATGTGAGGGCCTATCAGTACCCATCCCTCAAAGCAATGGAACAACAGGCACTCCGTAATAATGGTCTCTGATGAGGGTGCAAATCCTGTATAAATAATAAGCAATACGATACCGTTTTCAAAAGGCAGCACTCAAGAAATGATCCAAAAAATTGTATTAAAGATGACACACAATACCGACGTTTCGGTCCCCAAGTGGGACCTTTATAAAGGTGGTGCAACTACAGGACAGAAGTGAACACATACTGTGTATATATATACCCCTAAAACTTCACATAAACAAAGTGTTGCACATTACAATGATTGCACAGCGCAAAGCATGTACAGTACTGACCTGAAGTTACCTCAACGCGATCAACGGCGCAGGGAGCTGCCCGTGTGCCCGTATCTATAATGATATATATATAGTGGCACTGTGTGCTCATTTGCATGTCATTTCCCAGAATCCCTTGCTGCAGTGGAAGTGCTGTGTGCTGGGTAATAATGGGGAAAGGCGGGGTTGCAGACCTGCCTAAGACATGCAGATGAGCATACAGTTGTATTTACATTTATATATATATATATATATATATATATATATATATATATATATATATATATATATATATATATATATTGCATTATATCACCTAAGAAAGGCAATGTTTCCGACATTATTGGCTATTAACAATTATGGTGATGTAATTAAAAGTTTTCTGCTATTTACTTACCTAGTGTGTATTTTTTACTGTAGTGTTGTTACTACAGGCATTTCTGACAATTACTTTCATATATTGTATTGTGCTGAACCCCTTTAATGCTGGAAAACTGTTACTGTGTACCTCTGTAATATCCTGTGCACACTTTAACTTGTTTTTCAGTACACCTCAGAACAAACAGAACAACATGGTTTACGTATGTCATTTTGTTGCCGTATTCAAAACCAATAAGCTAGTGCCTATTTTAAGCTACAAAGGCACCCAGTTGACGACGATAAATGCAACATGAAATTAATTGAATTCTACACATGCTTATTATAATGTCCTTCTATTAATTTGTCTGGGTTCTTATAACGTGACCGCAAAGAATATTCTTGATGAACAACAGATGTAGTAATAGTAGATCTGAGTTATGAAAAATGTACTGAACTGGAATCTTAGACTTTTACATTCGGAAAATTAAAAACACATTGTGTGCTCAACGTACTGTACAGTATGAATGAAAAATCTATTTGGATAAACTACCTTAAGCCTCCACTTTAGACTTTAAAACTGGAAATTGTGGTAACTGCACACTGACTTAGCAATTCAGACACAGAGCCTGATTTATTCACTTTGTTTTCTGTCTTTAGTACATTAATAATTCAATAGGACATATACAATTCTACAAAGTATACATGCATAAGAGAAAAAATGTCATGCATTCTAAAGATGCAGACTTCCTATCTTTTTGTTAAACAAGCTCTACTAAGGCTTGTCTGCCTCTCATATGCATACAGATGCAGCGGCAGTTATTCAAACAAATCACGGAGCTGTTTTCGTATGCTCTGCTGTATTTCACGTGGCATTAACGCGGCCAATTGCCCCAGGCACACGTGTTTATCGCGGTTGCTTTTTTGAATTTTATGGATTCTGTTTCTTTGTGTGCAATGAAATTAATGAAATGTAATGTGTACAGTACTGTGCTACTGTGTTACTATGTCAATTTCAGGTGTTTAAAAACCAGAACAATAAAATGCCATTTTCTGCACTCGACTGTACTCGCGTCTGAAGGCGGTACGGTTGGAGAAATCATGGGGCATGACATGGGTATTCCGAGGTATGTAACGCGTGAAGTGTTCGAATAACGACAGCTGCATCTGCATACTTGTATGAAATGGTAATATCTTAAACAAAAAATAAAATAACATTGAACATGAGGGGGGAAGGATGAGAGATAATTGTTTATGGAAGGATCATTGAAAGGTTTACTGTATAAGAGAAATGCAAAAGGTCACTACTATTTTAGTCACAGGTTTAGCAAACCCTATCCTGGTTCTCTAAATAAAGTACAGATATAACATGATTTATCTCCACAGTCACATGGGCCGTGATGCAAGAGATTTAAACTTGGAGGAGATACCGGCACCCGATACGGAGGCCTATAACTTGGGAAGCAGGGTCCCAGGATCTGAAATGAATGAGGTTCAGCTCTGGAGGTCCCCTGCTTCAATCCTAAGTAATAAAAATAAAATAAAAACAGTGCGATCGCCTGTAAAAATTGTTCTTAGAGAGGGACCGCTTCCTTCTGCTCTCTCAGCGCACCTCTCCAGACTGGTGCGCCCTGGTAGGATTAATGCAGTGGGAGTCCCATTCAGAAACAGGGACCCGCTGTGTGAGTCCCGATTGAAAATTAGTGTACTATGCTTTTGGGTGTGGGGAAGCTGTGGTCAGGCCTCGATCAGCCTCCATTAAGCTGCAGTTTGATTGCGGCCAAGGAAATCATACATCTTGGTCCATCTGTAGCTCTCCTACTGCTCCTTTTCAATCTCTTGTGCTAATGTGTCTTTATCCCCTGTTGATCTTTCTGGTGGTGTATCTCAGTGCTCTTTTCTGGGACTTGTAATTTTCTTTCTCTAAACACTATTACTTGGTGACCATCAACTCCTGTGGCTTCAGTTATTACCGTATGCATATAGTACAAGCAAGAAAGATAGATAAATCCTAGTCACACCATTACCCCTAAAACACAATCCATCCAAATAACTTTTGAATGACTCTAATAACGATACTTACATACTTCCAAAGTTCAGTTTTGATGTTAATTTCATCGCAATGCTCATGGTGCTTCTCCTGATGCTGTCATCCGATCTTCCCACAGCTTATAAATTAGAACGGAAATCCTCTGGTCATGGACCAGCAAAACATAGAAAAAAAAACAAAAAAAAAAACAATGGTGCAATATAAGGGTCTAAGGGGCCTATTCAGTAAGCGTCGATAAGGCACTTATCGACCACTTAAAGGCCAAAACGGCTACTCATATTCAGTAAGCCTCGATAAGTGGGCGATAACGGCCTGTATCGCCACAAAATCTTATGACCAAAATAAAATCGCCGATTGAGCGGCGATAAGCCACTTATCAACCATTTTCATAATGATTCGCCTATCGCCGTCAATTGCCACCTATAGCCGACCTAAAAAGGCGATCATATCCCCAAATAAATACGCCTCAAAATTTTGGCAGATTGGTGAGGAGATGCGTAGATGAGCAGCAATAAGTGGGGACTTAGAAAAATGTTGGCCTTTTTCCAGCAAAGGCTTGATGCCGGGGGTCTCCAGATCTGATAACTATTAATACTAGCACGGGAGCCCCCCGGCATGCATCCGATGCAGGAAAAATGCAGTTACAGCAACATCATTACCTTAGCGGCTAATCGCTAAAGCAATGAAGGGGTTAACCACCCGTGCCAGGCTTATTGTGGCTAGCGGGGGTGGGTGAAGGGGGTATTTGGCCCTTAGTGTCTGTTTAGGCCTTGCAGGGGGGTTGCGGGGGGACTTAACCCCTTCATTACCGTAGCAGTTAATACCGCTAAGGTAATGAAGGGGTTAACCCAACCGCTACCCACCCACAAGGTCTAGACACCCATCCTGAGGGCTAACACCCTCTTAACCCACCCCCGCTACCCACCCAGGAGGCCTAAGCACCCACCTTGGACTGACTAAACCCACCCTGTACCCATTGAGTAGTATAGTGGTATATCATACCCATATAATAATAATAATAATATGGTGACGAAATAATATTGCTGAAATGAAGATACTGTTGATATATTATTGAAATTGTCTGGGTGGGTCCCTGGAGAAGGATTGAAAGTGATGTTCAATTTCCATTTTGTAAAGTCAGTTATGTCTAGTATCCATTTTGTGAGTAAGGATGTGTATGTGGTGTGAATGAGAGAGTTTCGTTTCTAAGTAGATTTACGACTGTGCCTAAAGTAACGCCCATATTTTTGTGATAGTGAGTACCAGGTACCTATTCATAGCTGTTTTGAGGCCAGTTCTAACCAGGTTTAATAAACTGTAAGATGATTGGTTTAAGAATTAAGGAGTGGTTAGTATAATCTGCCTAGTAACACATTTTGAACAAAGGAAATGAAATGTTTAAAGGTTGCTGCCTGGACACTCCCGGGCAGAGAGAGTCTTGTAGACTTTTGAATGAGTATGATGATACTGTACAATATCAAAAAAATGTGTGTGGTGCTCTCAAGACAATACTTAAGCTAATTGAGTGGATAACAGGAAAACAACCCTTGAATGAATATATATATATATATATAGTGTCTCTAGGAATGTAGCCCGGTAATGACAATCCCACAGACCAGGTAGTAAGGAAATGTCAATGACACCTGCAGGTGACCGGTAGATGAAACATCCTATGACAAACTGTATTGTAATAAGGGCAAAATGGAACGAACTCACTTGGGAATCTTCATCCACCATAAGCAGTAAGTCCAGTTGGGTTCCAGTGTCCAGGGTTGAATGTGCATCCGTATGCGGTAGTCAGAATGTAGAACAGGGAAGAAAAACGAAGCACCAAGTCCAGCTGTAGAATAGCAATAACACCAACAGGGATACGTACCAAAAATAAGCTATTTATTAGGATCCAGGCAAAGTAACAAACACACCTACGCGTTTCGGACCTCTACAGTCCTTTATCAAGGACTGTAGAGGTCCGAAACGCGTAGGTGTGTTTGTTACTTTGCCTGGATCCTAATAAATAGCTTATTTTTGGTACGTATATGTCACGCTGCGCTCACCACAAACAGGACGGAAGACCGCGGGGCTGAGGTGGGGATTGATAGGCACCGACCCACAACCACGCAGTCCTGTCCGGAATGCGTAGTCCTAGTCGTACCGCGTCGTAGGGTTGGAGAGGTCAGGGTAGTCAGGGTACTTGCCGTGTTCCAGGGTTGGAGAGTCCGGGTAGGTAGAGTTTCGTAGCCAAGGTCCTGGGTAATAGAAGGTAGAGTAGTCGAGTAACGAAGCCGGGGTCAAAGTGCTGGAGAGTGTAGAAATCCAAGTAACAGGCAGGGTCAAACAGGTCAGACAAAGTTCAAGACAAAACTAGACAGCAGCGGTGAGCACAATGCATAAACAGGAGTTTATGCTCAGCAATGAAGGACAGGCAGAAGCAGGTATATATGTGGGAAGGATCCAATTACCTTGCAGGGGTGTGTACTGGTCCACCAATGGTGTCAGAGAGACACTGATCAAAAACAGCTTGCAATTAGGCTTTCCTGATGCTAGGTCTGGTTGCCGGGCAACCCGCGCGCGTGCGCGATGCGCGTCGCGACATGATGACGTCATGCGGTTTACTCAGCAAGTCTCTGCCTGTGGGAGGCTCCAGCAGCTCCCTCACGTTCTCCTGCTTCCTGGTTGCCGAGCAACCCGTGCGTGTGCGCGATGCGTCTCGCGGAGCTCCGCCATCACGCTGCTGCGCCTGCACTGCCCTGGCAGTGCGTGGGCGCATGACTCTGCCCCGTGGTGCTTCCCTGAGTCGGTCTCCGCGCGGATCAGAGGCAAGTGTGACAGTATCCCCCCCTTGAGGGGAGACCTCCGGGCGAACCAGAGATGGTTTCTCAGGATGCCTACGGTGGAAGGCAGAGATGAGGCGGTTGGCATGTACCTGATGATGAGGAATCCACTCTCTCTCCTCTGGGCCATAGCCTCTCCAGTGTACAAGATATTGTAATCCTCCTCTGGATATTCTGGAGTTGAGAATGGTCTGAACCTCGTATTCTTGTTGGAACTCAACCAGTATGGTTTGCGGAGGTTTAGATTGTACTTTGGAGGATGAGTCTTGATGATAAGGTTTGAGAAGGGATGAGTGAAATACAGAAGGAATCCTCATATTTTTTGGCAGTTCAAGCCGATAGGCTACTGGGTTGATCCTTCTGGTGATGCGGAAAGGGCCGATAAAACGTGGTGCCAGTTTGGGTGAAGCTACCTTTAGCCGAATGTTTTTGGTAGATAACCAAACCCTTTGTCCTACAGAGTACCCTGGGACCTCTCTTCGGTGACGATCCGCTTGTCTCTTGTGTAATATACCAGCGTGCTGTAGATTCCGATGGATCTTCTGCCATAGGTCTTGTAAGTGGCGAATCCTGTCCTCTGCGGCCGGGACTCCAGACTTGGAGATGAGGGAAGGAAGTGCCGACGGATGGAAGCCATAGTTGACCATAAATGGTGACTGTCGGGATGATTCGTTCTGTAGATTATTGTGGGAGAATTCTGCCCATGGGAGAAGTTCCGCCCAGTCGTCCTGAGTGTCAGCGATAAAGCACCTCAAAAACTGTTCCAGAGACTGATTGGTGCGTTCCGTCTGTCCATTGGTCTGGGGGTGATATCCTGATGAAAAGTGTAGGGTAACGTCCAGATTTTTACAAAACGCCCTCCAGAACCGGGAGATGAACTGGGATCCTCTATCGGACACTATGACCTGAGGGGACCCATGTAACCTGAAGATCTCCCTGATGAAAACTTCGGATAACATTGGTGCAGTGGGTAAACCCTTCATAGGGATGAAGTGTGCCTGTTTGGAAAATCTGTCCACCACCACAAGTATTGTGTCCATGCCTCTAGATTTGGGCAACTCAACGATGAAGTCCATCGATATATGTGTCCATGGACGTACTGGGATGGGTAGTGGTTGAAGGAGACCTGCTGGTCTGTTGTGTGGCGTCTTGCTTCGAGCACAAGTAGCGCACGTAGCTACGAAGGCTTGTATGTCTCTCCGCATGTAGGGCCACCAGAATGTGCATTCGATGAACTCAGTAGTTCTTTTGGTGCCAGGATGGCCTGCAGTCTTGGATGAATGTCCCCACTCCATGACTCTCCTCTGGAATTTACGGGGAGTGAACAACCGGTCCTCCGGAACGTTGAGTCCTGCCGGGATGTTGTTCTGAGCCTTAGTAATGTCCGTTAAGGCACTAAAAGTATTTGCAGCCAAAATACAAGTGGAAGGGAGAATGGTCTCCTGTTGATCCACCTTGTTATCCTCTACCAGGAACTGTCGTGACAAGGCGTCGGCTTTAATGTTTTTAGAACCAGGGATGTAGGAAATGAGGAAGTTAAAGCGAGTAAAGAATAAGGACCATCTTGCCTGGCGAGATCCTAGTCGCCGTGCTCCCTCAATGTACAGAAGATTCTTATGGTCCGTAAGTATCGTGACTGGCGACTCTGTGCCTTCCAGTAAGTGCCTCCACTCTTCCAAAGCCAGCTTGATAGCGAGGAGCTCCCGGTTACCTACATCGTAATTCCTTTGGGCGGAGGAAAATTTCTTTGAAAAATATGCACAAGGATGAAGTGGAGCTTGAGGATTCTTTCTCTGTGAAAGTATAGCACCTGCTCCTACATCGGAGGCGTCGACCTCCAAAAAAAAAGGTAATGACGGATCTGGATGGGTTAAGATGGGTGCTGAGGCGAATGCCGTCTTTATTCTCTCGAAAGCCTGGAGGGCCTTCTCAGTCCACTTTGTAGGATCAGCTCCCTTCTGTGTGAGTGGCGTGATGGGTGCTACTACCGATGAGAATCCCTGAATGAACCTCCGGTAGTAGTTAGCGAAACCGAGGAACCTTTGGATGGCCTTGAGGGAGAGGGGACAGGGCCATTCGAGTACCGCCGTGACCTTGGTAGGATCCATAGCAAGACCGGTATCCGATATGATGTAGCCGAGAAAAGAGGTGGATGTTTGATGGAAATGGCATTTCTCGAGCTTGGCATACAAATGGTTCTCTCTTAAACGCTGCAGGACTTGTTTGACATGCATCATATGTTCCGGCATGGATCTGGAAAAAATTAATATATCGTCCAGGTATACTATAACATGGTGGTCCAGAAGGTCTCTGAAAATGTCGTTGACAAAGTCTTGGAAGACCGCAGGAGCATTACACAATCCAAATGGCATGACCAGGTACTCGTAATGCCCGTCGCGAGTATTGAATGCTGTCTTCCATTCGTCTCCTTCTCTGATTCTAACCAGATTATAGGCTCCTCTGAGGTCCAGTTTGGTGAAGATCCTGGCTCCCTGGAGTTTGTCGAACAATTCGGCTATCAACGGAAGGGGGTAGCGGTTTTTTATGGTGAGTTTGTTGAGGCCCCGGTAATCAATGCAGGGTCTGAGGGTTCCGTCCTTTTTTTTGACGAAAAAAAATCCTGCCCCCGCAGGTGATGAAGATTTCTTAATGAACCCCCTCTGGAGATTCTCCTGAATATATGTTCTCATGGCCTGGGTCTCAGGAATAGATAGTGGGTATGACCCTCCTCTGGGAGGTATGACCCCGGGTAGAAGATCGATAGGACAGTCGTACGTCCGATGTGGCGGAAGTACCTCTGCTTGACGTTTGTCAAAGACATCGCGGAAATCTTCGTATATCCCCGGCAGCCGTACCCTGTCAGGATCCGTGACCTCCATTCCTGCCACTGCCTTTGGAGCAGACATGCAATGTTCCAAGCAAAAAGAACTCCAACGAAGTGGTGTGGCCTCTGTCCAGTCAATGACAGGATTGTGGATCCGGAGCCACGGAAGTCCCAGAATGATGTTCGAGGAGGGGGTGTGAATGACATCAAAGGTTATAGTCTCGGAGTGAAAGTCGCTAGTCATGATGTTAAGGGGTATGGTTTGTAAGGAAATGATCGCGGGCTGCAAGGGTCGTCCGTCAATGGCTTCAAGACCTACCGGTCGATCTTTGGGTACCAACGGTATTTTATTCTTGAAGGCGAACTTTTGGTCCACGAAGTTTCCTCCTGACCCCGAGTCCAGAAAGGCCTGTGTCTGTACTGTGAAGGTCTCACCGGATATGGAGATAGGTAGATAAAACCTCGTAGAGGGTTGAGGAGGGGGAAGAGTTGCAGTACCCAGCGTGATCCTCCTTATACTCACTGGGCTTTGGCGTTTCCCGGCTTCAGTGGACAGTTGAATACCAGGTGGCCGTTATTGCCACAGTAGAGGCATAGTCCCGCTCGTCTTCTTCGTTGCCTCTCGATAGGCGAAAGGCTAGTCCCTCCCAGCTGCATGGGTTCATCTAGGGCAGGAGTTGTGGAGAGTAGAGGCCCTATGGTAGACAAAGAAGACGATTGTATACCTCGGGGGTGTTTGTTTCTCTCCATCCTTCTCTCTTGGAGGCGCTGGTCCATCCGGATGCACAGGTCTCATGCATCAGGTTCTCAAGTCCAGCGGGACGATCCAGAGCTGCTAATTCATCCTTCAACCGTTCGGACAGGCCCTGCCAGAAGACTGCAGATAGAGCCACATCGTTCCAGCCGGTCTCGGCCGCCACAGTCCGGAAGTCCAGAGCATAACGAGCCACAGTACGGTCTCCCTGAGAAATATTAAGCAGAGTGGATGCAGCCGTAACCTTACGCCCTGGGGTGTCAAACACCTTTCTAAATTCGGTGATGAAGAGAGTAAGGTCAGAGGTCAAATCTGGGCGTTGCTCCCAGATAGGAGAAGCCCATGCCAGGGCGGCGTCAGTCAGCAGGGAGATTATGTATGCGACCTTAGTACGAGAAACTGGAAAGCGAGAGGGCATTAGTTCAAACTGTATGAAACACTGGTTCAGAAACCCCCGACAACCGCTGGGATCCCCTGCATAACGGTTGGGCGCAGGTAGTCGTGGTTCGGAGGTAGGTGTAATAAGTGCAGGAGTGGCTGCGAGTGGAACGGGGTTGGTGGTAGATACTGTTAGACGTCTAACTTGTAAAGTCAGGGTATCCACGTCTTGTTTAAGTTGGGAAACTAGTTGTTCTTTTAGTGTAAATGAGCCGGTAAGTTGCCGGAGGCATTCCTCATGGGTGTCTAAGCGTCGGGCCACCTCAGCGGCGTCCATGTTTGTTGGGCTGAGCATATTGTCACGCTGCGCTCACCACAAACAGGACGGAAGACCGCGGGGCTGAGGTGGGGATTGATAGGCACCGACCCACAACCACGCAGTCCTGTCCGGAATGCGTAGTCCTAGTCGTACCGCGTCGTAGGGTTGGAGAGGTCAGGGTAGTCAGGGTACTTGCCATGTTCCAGGGTTGGAGAGTCCGGGTAGGTAGAGTTTCGTAGCCAAGGTCCTGGGTAATAGAAGGTAGAGTAGTCGAGTAACGAAGCCGGGGTCAAAGTGCTGGAGAGTGTAGAAATCCAAGTAACAGGCAGGGTCAAACAGGTCAGACAAAGTTCAAGACAAAACTAGACAGCAGCGGTGAGCACAATGCATAAACAGGAGTTTATGCTCAGCAATGAAGGACAGGCAGAAGCAGGTATATATGTGGGAAGGATCCAATTACCTTGCAGGGGTGTGTACTGGTCCACCAATGGTGTCAGAGAGACACTGATCAAAAACAGCTTGCAATTAGGCTTTCCTGATTCTAGGTCTGGTTGCCGGGCAACCCGCGCGCGTGCGCGATGCGCGTCGCGACATGATGACGTCATGCGGTTTACTCAGCAAGTCTCTGCCTGTGGGAGGCTCCAGCAGCTCCCTCACGTTCTCCTGCTTCCTGGTTGCCGAGCAACCCGTGCGCGTGCGCGATGCGTCTCGCGGAGCTCCGCCATCACGCCGCTGCGCCTGCACTGCCCTGGCAGTGCGTGGGCGCATGATCTGCCCCGTGGTGCTTCCCTGAGTCGGTCTCCGCGCGGATCAGAGGCAAGTGTGACAGTATCCCCCCCTTGAGGGGAGACCTCCGGGCGAACCAGAGATGGTTTCTCAGGATGCCTACGGTGGAAGGCAGAGATGAGGCGGTTGGCATGTACCTGATGATGAGGAATCCACTCTCTCTCCTCTGGGCCATAGCCTCTCCAGTGTACAAGATATTGTAATCCTCCTCTGGATATTCTGGAGTTGAGAATGGTCTGAACCTCGTATTCTTGTTGGCCCTCTACCAGTATGGTTTGCGGAGGTTTAGATTGTCCTTTGGAGGATGAGTCTTGATGATAAGGTTTGAGAAGGGATGAGTGAAATACAGAAGGAATCCTCATATTTTTTGGCAGTTCAAGCCGATAGGCTACTGGGTTGATCCTTTTGGTGATGCGGAAAGGGCCGATAAAACGTGGTGCCAGTTTGGGTGAAGCTACCTTTAGCCGAATGTTTTTGGTAGATAACCAAACCCTTTGTCCTACAGAGTACCCTGGGACCTCTCTTCGGTGACGATCCGCTTGTCTCTTGTGTAATATACAGTACCAGCGTGCTGTAGATTCCGATGGATCTTCTGCCATAGGTCTTGTAAGTGGCGAATCCTGTCCTCTGCGGCCGGGACTCCAGACTTGGAGATGAGGGAAGGAAGTGCCGACGGATGGAAGCCATAGTTGACCATAAATGGTGACTGTCGGGATGATTCGTTCTGTAGATTATTGTGGGAGAATTCTGCCCATGGGAGAAGTTCCGCCCAGTCGTCCTGAGTGTCAGCGATAAAGCACCTCAAAAACTGTTCCAGAGACTGATTGGTGCGTTCCGTCTGTCCATTGGTCTGGGGGTGATATGCTGATGAAAAGTGTAGGGTAACGTCCAGATTTTTACAAAACGCCCTCCAGAACCGGGAGATGAACTGGGATCCTCTATCGGACACTATGACCTGAGGGGACCCATGTAACCTGAAGATCTCCCTGATGAAAACTTCGGATAACATTGGTGCAGTGGGTAAACCCTTCATAGGGATGAAGTGTGCCTGTTTGGAAAATCTGTCCACCACCACAAGTATTGTGTCCATGCCTCTAGATTTGGGCAACTCAACGATGAAGTCCATCGATATATGTGTCCATGGACGTACTGGGATGGGTAGTGGTTGAAGGAGACCTGCTGGTCTGTTGTGTGGCGTCTTGCTTCGAGCACAAGTAGCGCACGTAGCTACGAAGGCTTGTATGTCTCTCCGCATGTAGGGCCACCAGAATGTGCGTTCGATGAACTCAGTAGTTCTTTTGGTGCCAGGATGGCCTGCAGTCTTGGATGAATGTCCCCACTCCATGACTCTCCTCTGGAATTTACGGGGAGTGAACAACCGGTCCTCCGGAACGTTGAGTCCTGCCGGGATGTTGTTCTGAGCCTTAGTAATGTCCGTTAAGGCACTAAAAGTATTTGCAGCCAAAATACAAGTGGAAGGGAGAATGGTCTCCTGTTGATCCACCTTGTTATCCTCTACCAGGAACTGTCGTGACAAGGCGTCGGCTTTAATGTTTTTAGAACCAGGGATGTAGGAAATGAGGAAGTTAAAGCGAGTAAAGAATAAGGACCATCTTGCCTGGCGAGATCCTAGTCGCCGTGCTCCCTCAATGTACAGAAGATTCTTATGGTCCGTAAGTATCGTGACTGGCGACTCTGTGCCTTCCAGTAAGTGCCTCCACTCTTCCAAAGCCAGCTTGATAGCGAGGAGCTCCCGGTTACCTACATCGTAATTCCTTTGGGCGGAGGAAAATTTCTTTGAAAAATATGCACAAGGATGAAGTGGAGCTTGAGGATTCTTTCTCTGTGAAAGTATAGCACCTGCTCCTACATCGGAGGCGTCGACCTCCAAAAAAAAAGGTAATGACGGATCTGGATGGGTTAAGATGGGTGCTGAGGCGAATGCCGTCTTTATTCTCTCGAAAGCCTGGAGGGCCTTCTCAGTCCACTTTGTAGGATCAGCTCCCTTCTGTGTGAGTGGCGTGATGGGTGCTACTACCGATGAGAATCCCTGAATGAACCTCCGGTAGTAGTTAGCGAAACCGAGGAACCTTTGGATGGCCTTGAGGGAGAGGGGACAGGGCCATTCGAGTACCGCCGTGACCTTGGTAGGATCCATAGCAAGACCGGTATCCGATATGATGTAGCCGAGAAAAGAGGTGGATGTTTGATGGAAATGGCATTTCTCGAGCTTGGCATACAAATGGTTCTCTCTTAAACGCTGCAGGACTTGTTTGACATGCATCATATGTTCCGGCATGGATCTGGAAAAAATTAATATATCGTCCAGGTATACTATAACATGGTGGTCCAGAAGGTCTCTGAAAATGTCGTTGACAAAGTCTTGGAAGACCGCAGGAGCATTACACAATCCAAATGGCATGACCAGGTACTCGTAATGCCCGTCGCGAGTATTGAATGCTGTCTTCCATTCGTCTCCTTCTCTGATTCTAACCAGATTATAGGCTCCTCTGAGGTCCAGTTTGGTGAAGATCCTGGCTCCCTGGAGTTTGTCGAACAATTCGGCTATCAACGGAAGGGGGTAGCGGTTTTTTATGGTGAGTTTGTTGAGGCCCCGGTAATCAATGCAGGGTCTGAGGGTTCCGTCCTTTTTTTTGACGAAAAAAAATCCTGCCCCCGCAGGTGATGAAGATTTCTTAATGAACCCCCTCTGGAGATTCTCCTGAATATATGTTCTCATGGCCTGGGTCTCAGGAATAGATAGTGGGTATGACCCTCCTCTGGGAGGTATGACCCCGGGTAGAAGATCGATAGGACAGTCGTACGTCCGATGTGGCGGAAGTACCTCTGCTTGACGTTTGTCAAAGACATCGCGGAAATCTTCGTATATCCCCGGCAGCCGTACCCTGTCAGGATCCGTGACCTCCATTCCTGCCACTGCCTTTGGAGCAGACATGCAATGTTCCAAGTAAAAAGAACTCCAACGAAGTGGTGTGGCCTCTGTCCAGTCAATGACAGGATTGTGGATCCGGAGCCACGGAAGTCCCAGAATGATGTTCGAGGAGGGGGTGTGAATGACATCAAAGGTTATAGTCTCGGAGTGAAAGTCGCTAGTCATGATGTTAAGGGGTATGGTTTGTAAGGAAATGATCGCGGGCTGCAAGGGTCGTCCGTCAATGGCTTCAAGACCTACCGGTCGATCTTTGGGTACCAACGGTATTTTATTCTTGAAGGCGAACTTTTGGTCCACGAAGTTTCCTCCTGACCCCGAGTCCAGAAAGGCCTGTGTCTGTACTGTGAAGGTCTCACCGGATATGGAGATAGGTAGATAAAACCTCGTAGAGGGTTGAGGAGGGGGAAGAGTTGCAGTACCCAGCGTGATCCTCCTTATACTCACTGGGCTTTGGCGTTTCCCGGCTTCAGTGGACAGTTGAATACCAGGTGGCCGTTATTGCCACAGTAGAGGCATAGTCCCGCTCGTCTTCTTCGTTGCCTCTCGATAGGCGAAAGGCTAGTCCCTCCCAGCTGCATGGGTTCATCTAGGGCAGGAGTTGTGGAGAGTAGAGGCCCTATGGTAGACAAAGAAGACGATTGTATACCTCGGGGGTGTTTGTTTCTCTCCATCCTTCTCTCTTGGAGGCGCTGGTCCATCCGGATGCACAGGTCTATCAGGTTCTCAAGTCCAGCGGGACGATCCAGAGCTGCTAATTCATCCTTCAACCGTTCGGACAGGCCCTGCCAGAAGACTGCAGATAGAGCCACATCGTTCCAGCCGGTCTCGGCCGCCACCGTCCGGAAGTCCAGAGCATAACGAGCCACAGTACGGTCTCCCTGAGAAATATTAAGCAGAGTGGATGCAGCCGTAACCTTACGCCCTGGGGTGTCAAACACCTTTCTAAATTCGGTGATGAAGAGAGTAAGGTCAGAGGTCAAATCTGGGCGTTGCTCCCAGATAGGAGAAGCCCATGCCAGGGCGGCGTCAGTCAGCAGGGAGATTATGTATGCGACCTTAGTACGAGAAACTGGAAAGCGAGAGGGCATTAGTTCAAACTGTATGAAACACTGGTTCAGAAACCCCCGACAACCGCTGGGATCCCCTGCATAACGGTTGGGCGCAGGTAGTCGTGGTTCGGAGGTAGGTGTGATAAGTGCAGGAGTGGCTGCGAGTGGAACGGGGTTGGTGGTAGATACTGTTAGACGTCTAACTTGTTCAGTCAGGGTATCCACGTCTTGTTTAAGTTGGGAAACTAGTTGTTCTTTTAGTGTAAATGAGCCGGTAAGTTGCCGGAAGCATTCCTCATGGGTGTCTAAGCGTCGGGCCACCTCAGCGGCGTCCATGTTTGTTGGGCTGAGCATATTGTCACGCTGCGCTCACCACAAACAGGACGGAAGACCGCGGGGCTGAGGTGGGGATTGATAGGCACCGACCCACAACCACGCAGTCCTGTCCGGAATGCGTAGTCCTAGTCGTACCGCGTCGTAGGGTTGGAGAGGTCAGGGTAGTCAGGGTACTTGCCGTGTTCCAGGGTTGGAGAGTCCGGGTAGGTAGAGTTTCGTAGCCAAGGTCCTGGGTAATAGAAGGTAGAGTAGTCGAGTAACGAAGCCGGGGTCAAAGTGCTGGAGAGTGTAGAAATCCAAGTAACAGGCAGGGTCAAACAGGTCAGACAAAGTTCAAGACAAAACTAGACAGCAGCGGTGAGCACAATGCATAAACAGGAGTTTATGCTCAGCAATGAAGGACAGGCAGAAGCAGGTATATATGTGGGAAGGATCCAATTACCTTGCAGGGGTGTGTACTGGTCCACCAATGGTGTCAGAGAGACACTGATCAAAAACAGCTTGCAATTAGGCTTTCCTGATGCTAGGTCTGGTTGCCGGGCAACCCGCGCGCGTGCGCGATGCGCGTCGCGACATGATGACGTCATGCGGTTTACTCAGCAAGTCTCCGCCTGTGGGAGGCTCCAGCAGCTCCCTCACGTTCTCCTGCTTCCTGGTTGCCGAGCAACCCGTGCGCGTGCGCGATGCGTCTCGCGGAGCTCCGCCATCACGCCGCTGTGCCTGCACTGCCCTGGCAGTGCGTGGGCGCATGACACTGCCCCGTGGTGCTTCCCTGAGTCGGTCTCCGCGCGGATCAGAGGCAAGTGTGACAGTATCCCTGTTGGTGTTATTGCTATTCTACAGCTGGACTTGATACTGTACAATAAACTACTTATTATCAACTGAAACCGTTTGTCAATTTGGAACATTGACAATGGGCATGATAAGCCTCTATAGCACTCAATGGGCACCCTAATCACAATACATTAATGCACCAGACACACAATAATAAAACATTAAAAAACTAAAAAAAAAACACACTTCACTAAATAAAAACAGTAGCCAGCTAATCCAATGAATACAAGCAATAACAACATCACCAATGAATTAATTAAACCATTAGCCAATTAAAACAATTAATTCCTAAAACAACTCGGAATTATTTCAAACAGTAACCAATCAAACCAATTAATTACTAAACCAACTCGAAATTAATAGTAACAATAACCAATGAAACCAATTAATTAATACAAAATTAATTAATTAATTGAAACATTAAACTACAAAAGAAATCAAATCAAAACATATCAGAAACAACCATTAGCCAACACAATACATCCTTCATTAAAAAAGAAAAACAATCGCCAACATTTTATTTCAATCAAGTAGAAAAATATCAAACAATTACATCAACATAATAAACTAACATTGCAAAAACAGCAGCAATACAAAGCCACAAATGCCCCCCAAATATTGTCCTAATAATGTATTGATCTGTACCCTAAAGTGGTACTGATTAATATATTATCAGTCAATGTTCCCCCCCAAAATTAAGAAAAAATATATATCCAATGAAAAAACCTGTAAAAAAAGACATTTACAAACATTCAATATATTACTTACCATTAGAAGCGCTGGCCCTCCGACTCCCGGGGAAACAGGAAGCTCACGTACCTTGAAGGCCTCCAACAGCATCCGATGCCATCCGCCATGAAGATCCGGATCAGGTACCCAAATCTTCTTTTTTCTTTCTTTAATCACCTTCTTCTATCTTTATCTGTCACCATTTCTTGATCTTCTTTATCTTCATCTGTCAATCCAAAAGGCCCATGCTAGATCCCAATCGATGTTGTCTCGTCATCTTCTTGGGCTCAAATGAGGCGTCACAGCCTTAAATAGGGCTTGTGACGTTACATTTAGCCTCAAACTGGTTTAACAGCCACCTGTTCACAAAACCGGCGTCACATGGTATTTCAGCCAATCAGATCGTGGGAACCAATTCCACAATCTGATTGGTTGTTGTACACATGGTATACAACAACCAATCAGATTGGGGATTTATTTCCCACAATCGCATTGGCTGAAATACCATGTGACGCTGGCCATCTTGATTTAGTGACGTCATCTTAAAGGCAAATGAAGCACAGCCATTCTCATTGGCTGGCATCATTCCCTTTAAGTGATGTCATTAAAAAAAATAAAGTTGGCACATGGTTTTAACAGCCAATCAGATTAACTTCCACAACCTCATAACAGTACACCATACGAGAGAGAGAGAGAGAGAGAGAGAGAGAGAGAGAGAGAGAGAGAGAGAGAGAGAGAGAGAGAGAGAGAGAGAGAGAGAGAGAGAGAGAGGGGGGGGTAGACAAGGGGAGAGAGATGGAGAGAGAGGTAGACAAGGGGAGAGAGGTAGACAAGGGGAGGGAGATGGAGAGAGAGGTAGACAAGGGGAGAGAGATGGAGAGAGAGGTAGACAAGGGGAGAGAGATGGAGAGAGAAGTAGACAAGGGGGGAGAGATGGAGAGAGAGGTAGACAAGGGGAGAGTGGTAGACAAGGGGAGAGAGATGGAGAGAGAGGTAGACAAGGGGAGAGAGAGGTAGACAAAGGGGGGGAGAGAGAGAGAGAGAAATGGGGAGAGAGAGAGAGACAAGGGGGGAGAGAGAGAGACAAGGGGGGAGAGAGAGAGACATGGGGAGAGAGAGAGAGACAAGGGGAGAGAGATAGAGAATGGGAGAGAGAGACCCCCTGTTATTCATGTACTGTGTAATCATTATAGCCTACCCCTTGTTATTCATTTACTGTGTAATTATTATACCCTATCCCCTATTATTCATGTACTGTGTAATCATTATAACCTACCCCTTGTTATTCATGTACTGCGTAAATCATTATACTCTGCCCCTGTTATTCATGCTTTGGCAATACTGAAGTGTTCTTTCGGCATGAGAGAGACGAGGGAAGAGGGAGATGAGGGGAGAAAGAGAATGGGGGGGTTGAAGTGAGGTAGGTAGACAGGGGGTGAGAGAGATAGGGTGATAGGGTGAGAGGGTGTAGAGGCTAGGTGAGAGACAGAGAGAGAGGGGTGAGAGAAGAGGGGAAAGGAGAGGGAAAGAGAGAGAGAGAAGGGGAAAGAGAGAGTCAAGAAACGGAGATAAAAATACAGAAGTTAGTGTATGTGTCTATTGGAGAATGAATAATGATGAGTTCCCAGTTGATGCAGACATGCTATTTGTGAGTTTCACTTGTGTTTGAGTTTTTTCAGCCTCCTGATTCATTCTTCTCCAAGGTAAGTATAACATGCATGAAGTAGACATGACATGTTACAATGGATACCGTTATTTAAATGCCAGTAATTGTATGTTGAATTTGAAATTGTTCAAGTTTACAATGCATTAGTGGCAGCTTTGGATAGACAACTGACTCATTAACCAGCCGCCTCATATTTCAAACACATCTGGGTTCTTTTAACTAGGTTTGTGTAATCATTCTTAATCTATGGGAAATTATTACTTGTGTTAACCATATAAATTCTCTAAGTGGGGTGTTTTGAGTTATTACTACACTAAACAACTAGAATGTTGATATATCAATTTCAGGTTTCTTCAACGAATCTAAAGCCTGTGAGCCTCCTAAAAATGTACACACTATTAACTAAAGTGGAATCTAGGCATCATGACCTGTTTAGGATAAAGTTGCAATTATTATGTGATGTGTAATGTCTCCTTACTTACCACATGTTTCAATCAGACCATGGTGCTGTGCTAATGTGACTTTAGACATTGATTGTTTTATATATATATATATATAAATATATATATATATATATATATATATATATATATATATATATATATATATATATATATATATTTTTTTTTAATTTGCAGAACGTGTAAATATCAGGAAGTTTGTGATGAAATAAGACCCCCAAAAGATGTGCTCTCCTTTTTTATTTAATTTTTTTAACAAAATTATAACTAAATGGATAATTATCTAGATAAGAATTAAAATATAATCGCTAGTTATGGCGTATGTTGTGTCACCTATAATGGCAGTTGTTCCTCCCCCTGCTAACAACGCTTCCAAAGAACACACAATGCACTGTTATGGACTGCCACGCAAACTGATACAAAACATGTTCCGTGTCATTGGGCTCTTTCCCACTCTCCCAGCTATGCAGTGTCACTCCCTATCGCTGTTGTCTCTGCAGTGAAGGTGGTGATGAATATGGAGTAGAAGATGAAGGTTCCACAAATGAGGAGATGGGTCGCTGAGCAACAACTGAGGTTCTTTCCACAGGACTTATATTAGAAGAACTCTATGAAGGGATAGACTGTGGAACCCTCCTGGATCTGTGTTGTCATGATTTGTGATAGTGTCTCTCTTTCTATGACCCAGAGTGGAATCCTCATGTCTGGAGATATACGAGTATGAGGAGGTTCACTGACTGCTTTTCTCCCAGAGGTCACAGTGATTTCACTGCCTATGGTGTTGCAGTGCACTAGTCACCAGACATCATGCACTTTTTCCCTCTGCACCACACAGGATGAAGACTACCACAGATTCACTGACCATCTCATGACATAGTAGGGATTTCAGCAGTCACGTCAAAGCTGGAAGTACTCTAACTTGCTGTCATACCCCATTCTCTTTCCTACAGTTCCTCCTCCTGAACCTTCACATCACCACCACCTCTTGATGGTTACTTAGCTATGGCATAAAGAGCAACAGTACAGATGTAGTCAGATTTATGTCCCTCCTACCCTGCAAATGTGCTGGGGAACCGTGGACCAAACGTGGAGTGATCATAGCCAAGTGCAGAGCAGGGGGGATTTGCCCATTAGGATTAACAAAGCAGGAGTCCCTCAATCTGAATGTGACTCCCACTGTGTTAATCCTACTTGGCTGCACTAGTCTGTAAGAGCTGCACAGTGAGAGCAGAAATAATTGGCCCCTCCACCTGCGCATCTCATATAGGCAATAACAATGTTTTTATTTTATTTTGATTACATAGTATTGAACCAATGGGTCTCCGGAGCTGAACTACATTAATTTCATCCCTGGGGACACCTTGCTTCCTGAGTTACAGGCCCCAATATGGGGTTCTGCTATTTTCTGCAAGTTTAAATGTCCCGGTTACGTGACGCAGGAGAATTAAACTTGCAAGAGATACTGGTACCCCATATTGGGGCCTGTATCTTTTGGAAGCATGGTGTCCCAAGTTCTGAAATTAATGCAGTTCAACTCCATAGACCCCCTGCTTCAATACTATGTAATTAAAATAATAATAAAAGTAGCTTCATTACCCTTGTTGCTAGCCTAAGATAATGATGCAGTTAAACCAAAGAACCTGGTTTGTTGGGGGTAGACAGGTTGGGTGAAGGGAGTAGTTGCCCCGAGGTCAGTGGTTAGGCCTCTCGGGTGGGTAGAGGAAGGAGTTAACCCCTTCATCACCTTAGCAGTTTCTACCTTCATCCACCACCCCTCCTCCCCCCACAAAGGAATGGACCAATGCCCTAGTAGCCAAATATGGCTACTAGCGATTTTGCCCCTTCAAATATACAGTACAGTACAAATTAATTTAATAAATGTTTTACTTACCCGTGCCAGGATGAATGCCTCCTCCTCCTCCTCTTCCTCCTCACAAACATAGAAGAAACGGCCGGTGCCCAACCACTAAAACACAGTATCCCATTAATTACCCTAGCTGTTACGTTCGCTAAGGTATTATGTGTTACTGGTGTCTTAATAGGGTGGGTTAAGGGTGTACTGTAGTGCCACACTCATTTACACCTTCATGGTTATTATTAGCAATCATTTCCAATTACACCTACTAGGTTGTTATAAGAAATTTATTCAGATTGCCTAAATGCACACCATTGGAAGTTTATACAGTACACTCATATGCCCTCATATTGTTTTAACCATGCCTGCTCAGTGCAGCAGTTTTATTCTTTAGTTCACATTAATAATTTTACCCTATGGGTCATTAAAACATTTTTTATAGCAAGTTATTAGCAGCACCTATAATTCTAAGTGTCTGCTACTATTTCATCATCAGGTCTCACAGTTTGGTACTAGCCCTTATTAGCTCAATTTTTCTACTGGTTAGGCTTCAACTCTAGACATTATCTGCCTCTATAGATCACCAAAATGTTTTTCGTCTAATTTGATGTTGTCAGCCTATATGACCACTTTACTTACTTTTTAGAGTGTGCACCAATAAAGAGGATTCATGTTCTCTCACTCTACCTATTCCCTAGTTAATTGCATTTTGATCCTCAGGTGGTACCTCGATAAAATTCTAGAAAGTTGTATACTACATTCATAGGTAGAGTGAATCATCCCTCCTCCCCCTTCCCTGTGCAGCTACAGAACAAAAAATATGCTTGGCAGAGGAAGCATCAACACTCACTGTAACTACAAAGACAGAATCACTTGAGGTTGATGTCAAAGATAAAATAGTTGCTGATAATGTTGAGCCTGAAAGAAAATCACTCTCCTACAAACAAGCAATAGCCTCCAAATCCTCTGAGCTACCTGCTTCCTCTAACAAAGCTACTTCCAATGATTAAGGCTGAAGAAGATGGAAGTAGTATGTCCCCCAAGATCAACTCAACTGCAATCTGTTTCTCTAACATAGGCTGAGTAGCAGAAACAGCCACTTTAGCAGACTCCTGAGACATTCACAAAGGGGTACATCCACAGTACTACTTCTCCTCCTGCTACTGGTACTATCAAAAGCAACTTGTGCATCTACTGCTGCTTGGTCTGCTTTGTCTTCACTGCTAACTGAGTCTCCTGCTCCTGCCTCTCTCCATTAAAAAAAACTGTGATAATCTTAAAAAATGCCCTCTCCCCCTCCTGTACCTTCCTGTCTATATACTTACACTAAACCTGCAGAGCTCTCACAGTCACCTTTCTCATTCTCCCTCATTTTCCATCACAACTATGAAAAACGGTAAGGACCGCACATGGACACGATATGCGTGCCGCACATACAAAGAAGCAAATTGATGCATTTTCCCATCATTTCCCTTCAGCGCAAATTCAATAAAGCAAAAAATGTATAAGTATTTTCATACAAAAATATAGACTTAATACACTGCCCCCTCCCCCGTTAGAACAAGCCTGTATTACAAGGCACACCCTCACCCCTTGTTTGAATGAGTCTGTATTATGTATTGTTGTTGGTCTTAGCACTCTTCAGTAAAGATAGGCGGTGCTACAGTATTGTGTCTTCAATCTAAATGCAATGTACCCCATCCCTTATTCCTGTTCATTACATATGATATTGAATTTATTTCAGTGTAACCCACTACTTATTCTCCTAAAACTTCAGATGACTAGGTTTTTAAAGTATCAAATTTTATTATTAGAGTACGGTAAATGACAGTTTAGAGATAAATAACAAAGACTTGTAAACTAATACAATCTTCTTCAATCTTCCTAATATATACACTTCTTCAACTGACATCTTCTTCGGGCTGTCTCTTGTGCAGTTTAACCTGTAAAATAATTGTGAAACTGTTGTTTATTAATAAATCAAGAATAAATAAATGCATGACTTACTCTGTGTGGAACGCGTACTACAGATAAAATTTTGTGGAAGGCATAAGCATGTCTTTAAATTTCTGTGCATGCCAGTTATACGGAACCTGGTTGAAATGCATGAGTGTCTATCAATTTCTGCACATGTGAACCGTATGTAAGAACTGTATAGAATGCATGCACACTACAGGTATTGACAATTGAATGTAACGCATATATTACCTTCATTATCAGTCCTCACTGTTGGTGTTCATCAGCCTGTGTTAAATCTGCAAAAAAAAGAATAAAAACAAGGATTAAACAATGACAAAAATAATGCAAATACCGTTTGAAATAATACAATTTTCTTCTTGCTGTCTTTTGGCAGGTTAGGAGTTGCTAAGTGAATAAAGACACTGGCTCTCTAGACAGTGAAACTGATGATGAAATCAGTGGAACCTGTTAAATTCCCGGTGTCAGCTCATTGTGACCTTTGGCAAGTTACTTTATCTCCCTTTGCCTCAGACACCAGAAATAATAGATTGTAAGCTCATCTGTGCAGGGTCTGCATCTATTAAAATTCCTAAGTGGTGCATACCATGCTATACTATAATTGTGAAGTGATCTGAGTCCCATTGGGAGAAAAGCATTATATGAAATAAAGTTATTGTTAAATGTAAAATAATTGTGAGCTTGTTATTTAGAGAAGAAATAGATACATGAACTACATTACCTCACAGGTTCACTGGATGTGCTTCCTACATAAACATGATGGTGATGCTCATAACCCTGCCAATCTTTAAAACAAGAATGAAAACAAGAATTAAGCAATGACTATATTAAATTACTGTGTTAAAAATGATGTTTATTCCATGCAAGTTTCCATCACTAAGATGACTCAAGATCACAGTACTCTGATGCCGTAAAAGTCCATTGATTGTGTCTTTTATGGCCTTGAATTGCACAGCAGTGTATTGAACTACTTTTTCACTTCATCTAAAATCACTCCCTTGAAATTGCTGGGAATAGTCATTTTACACCTGGAGCCGTCAAAGTGGACTTTTTTGGACCACTGGGAATATTGCTGAAAAGTCACATTGTTTTGGAAGGTTAGAAGAACAAGAGAAAACAGCGCAATGCCCGGGAGTCAGGTGGTGAAAAATAAAATCCTATTTATTCAGTACAATAGAACAAAAAACATCACCCCAGGAGGTGAACAGGGTCTTCCTACGCGCTTCGGACTGTAAATTCCTTTATCAAGGAGTATTACTTGATAAAGGACTTTACTGTCCGAAACGCGTAGGAGGACCCTGTTCACCTCCTGGGGTGATGTTTTTTGTTCTATTGTACTGAATAAACAGGATTTTATTTTTCACCACCTGACTCCCGGGCAGTGCGCTGTTTTCTCTTGTTCTTCTACTCTGGATTTCAGCATCGACGGCTGGCACGCCATATTGGACTCTCGCAGACAATAGGAGTGGGTAAGATTACAAAGTCTGCACTCTAATTGCGTTATTATTATCATTATGTATGAGTACCTGTACCTTTATTCCTCCAATGAGGTAACTCTGAGGTGATATATGCATTCTTAATGTCCCTCCAGGAGAAGTGATTCTGGTATTTATTGGTGACTCACCGGTCATTTTTAGTATACCCACTCGTTATATAGTTGCATATAAGAGTTCTGTCAAGATTTATGGACTGATAAGCTTTCCCTTATGTTGGAGCACCCATCTCCCCCATACCCATGTGTTGGAAGGTTACCTGGGCGTATTCATTTGGCTGTCCTCTGCTGTTTGCAAGATATATTTTCAAAACGTGTTATTACGTAGATGTCACCTACTGCATTTCCACGAGTCAACTCGGGTCTTTGCTTCTATGTACACAGGTGTGCTTTGAAAGCAGGCACAGCTAACTGCTCCAGCATGCTACTTTCCTGCTTCTCTGTCCCTGTATCACATGGGCTCATAGCCACAATTTCATCATCACTAGCTGGGAGGTTGGGTAACATCTGGGTATGACATGGAGACACAGGGGGTCAGGAGGGGACAGGACAGTATTAATATATGTATCTATTTACTGAAACATAACTTTTAGTGTGAGGCATTCTACTGTAACTGCCACTCTGAGAAACCTAGTTATAGAACATGCAGTGCAGGGTGGGGGGGGGGTCTATATATACCCTCCAATCTCCATATGATGACATCACTGGCAACAAGACATACTGGAGAGTGGCTATCCTTTCTGCATATGGGTACGATTACAGGATGTATATGTGTCGGTGCTCCCTAGGTAAATACATAGAGCAACAAACCAGAGAAATAGAACCTAGTAAGGGCACTCTAAACACGTGATGATATGGTGAACACTTTAAAACATACACTTTATTCTAATAATTTAAAATAATGGGTGATAAAACTAGAATTAAACGCTTGGATCTTTAATATGAACACTAAATGTGGTGTTCTGGATCAATGAAGATATGACTGCAAAGTATCCTCTATTAATGTATGCTGCAGTTTGGACCGGTGGGTATGGTGAATCACTGTCCAGATGAACCAAAGCACCCTATTAATCGCTACTGTAACAGTATGTGCCAATATATACAAACCCTATTCAGCAAAATGTACAGCACTCTAGCATATACAATGGACCCTAACCAGGTCTGCAAAAAAACAGTGAGGTAGTATAAATGAATAGGATCCTGACCATTAATGTAGCTGCTATAAGGCTAGGGATGCTGTAAATAAATAATTAAATGTAGGATTTGTACGTGATAAGCTCAATATCACTGGCTATAAATATAACCCTAAGTAAGGTGAAGTTGAGTCTAGGGAACATAACAATAAGTCCCCATCCACATTGTGGGCATAACATACTGGGCTCACACACTTAAGACAATGGTAAGGCTGACTCATATCAGGTAAGTATAGAGGGGGCTATGCACTAAGCTCTGATAAGTCACTTTTAGACCGCAAAGTGCTCTTCGATCGTGATTTTTGGCTCAACCCGATGCACTAAGCTACGCAAACAGGCAATTTGCAGGCTAAAAATGACTTTTTTCAGGAATTTTTTCTAAGTCCAACTTTGCTCGATCGCAACCCTGTTTGCGTTAAATTCTGCCCTTAAGCGGGATGCACTAAGCAACGGAACCTTAGCAAACGCGAAAGTTGCGTTGATGAGAACACGTCAGGTCAGAGTAGACGCAAAAAAATCTGGACATAGAAAAAATTCTTGCTTTTTATTTTTGCATGCGCAAAACCCATACAGCAGGCCGGCGGGTGTCCCTCGCTGACCCTGCGGGGGTCCCAACGGAGCCCGGGGGTCGCGCGGGTGTCCGCGGCTGACCCTGCAGGTGTCCGGGGGTCCCCGGCTCACCAAGCGGGGGTCCCCGTGGGAGTGCGGGGGTCCCCGCGGCCGTCTCGAGGTCCCCGCGGGAGTCCCGGGGTACCCTCGGGCCTGCGGTACCAATGTTGCACCTCCAAAAATAAGAAACAACAATTATAACTAAATACACCCCCTAACATATACTATACAGTAATGGGCAAAATTACTATTATCCAAATATGGATAATAATGCATTTGTGCTACGTGAAGGTGAAAGAAAACGGCGCTAGCTCTATTAGTGTGCACTTGTAATATACAGTGAATATTTTAACCAAAACTATTGATTGTTGAACAGTGATAATGTGCTCATATAACGTGAAAATATTATTATAAAGTTCAAACCCCCTGCTCAAACCCAGCTGGTGGGGACTGGTTTCGCTAGTCCCACAAATCGTCACTCTCCAGTTGTAATCCAGGGGGAGCATGGAGGGAAAATGAACAAAAAACAAGAAAACAATCTAAATGCAGACAATTAAAATTAAGTGTTATAAATTCTGCGTACTTTCTTGTGGGTACTGGGGGTGGGGGGAGTGGGTATTGGCCCCAAGGGTATGTGGGTAGGCCTCCCTTGTGGGTAGTGGGTGAGAGTAGTTAGGCCTCACGGGGTGGGGGGTTAGTGTGGGAGGGTATGTAGGCCTCCCGAGTGGTGGGTGAGGGTGGGTTAACCCCTTAATGACTGTAGCGGTTAATAACCGCTATGGTGATTAAGGGGTTAGGGGACATTACATTGGCTATTGTAATTGTTGTGCATGTTTTGCAGCACCGTAGGGGCATGGGCAGAATGAAGATGAGGATGAAGACGGCCTTCATCGTGGGTGCCTGTAAAAGGTAAGTGTAATTTGTTTTGACTGTATTTATTGAATGTTATATGTATTTAATATGGCCAAATGCATTATTATCCAGTTGTAATCCAGGGGGAGCATGGAGGGAAAATGAACAAAAAACAAGAAAACAATCTAAGTCCAGACAATTAAAATTAAGTGTTATAAATTCTGCGTTCTTTCTTGGCTCATATGTGATGCCTACTTACAAGATGTAAGTCAAAATCAAGCGGTTTTGACATACAATGGTCTCTGCTACAAAGATTTTTCCACCAGATGATATGGTCTCCAGCTCTCAGCTCCGCAGCAAAGTGTATGTAAAAGAAATGATAACCATAGTGCAGACCAGTATAATATAAAAAAACTCGACTTTATGGGGTTTAAAAATGAACACTTACAATAAAAACAAGTATTTCAAGCATGTATCACAATCATTGTGATCAAGGAGAGAAGAATTTTTTAAGCTTCAGGCTCACCCGCCTCCTCCGGTGTGACTTGGTGTGGACCACCACTCTCTGGGACTCTGCACCTCCCGCTGAGGACGTGTTAATCCAGGCCTCTCTCCCCTCGTGGGTTCCCTCTCATGTGGGCCGATCAGCTTCCAGTATGCACCCGACCGGAGGAACGTCATTTCCGGTTGCTCAGACCATGCGGAGAGCAGACAGGAGAGGACTCCATTGCTGATACCAGACAGCAGTACTGGCTTATGAGAGCCTATCTCATACCTGCTTTTAAACCCTGTACTTTTGTGAGTGGGCATTTGACTGTTTTTATTGTTCTATAAACTATTTGTTATACTTTAATGCACTAGGTGTGCGCCTGTTTCTTTTCTTTTCTTTTTTCATATATATATATATATAGTTAGGTATGGAGATTAGCACTCACGGTTTAGTAGCAGGAGGCAGATGCTTGTCCCATAAGGAGTATGTAGACAAATGGAGACCAGGGGATCCTGATAGCCAAAAAGAGACAGCACACTGCAGGTATGGTATCAAAAAAGTGTATTCAGTAACACAAGGCCGCCAACGTTTCGGTCCTCCCAACGGGACCTTCCTCAGGGCAGTGCAACTGCAGACTAACATAAGCACCCATATATACCCCTTAACACATACTAAAAAACACCTGAAATCAATCATGAACTCCCAATTGTAATCCCAGATACAACCCACATTTCTAAACAGCCAATCCAACATACTGATACTGGTACGCACCAATGAGAGAACCTGATCTATGCAAATGTGTACCTAGTCACATGTATTGTGAAATAAGTGATATAAGGCGCAAACAACTATAAATAATAACAATAGTGAATATATCTTAGAAAAGTGATGTATGATGATTAAAATCCAACCACCCAGCTCAAACCTCACTGGTGGGACCTGTTTCACGGGTTCCAAAGATTCAAGTATTTTTCTCAAACATCCAGGGGGAGCATAAGGGGAAAGAAATACAAATTTAAGTGCAGACGTTTCTATAAAGTGGGATGATATTGTCTTGGCTCGTATAAATGTATTACTCACAAGATGTATGAGTTAATCAGGCAATTGGCAAATTGGGTTGCCACCCATCTGTGATCTGGACCCCCCTTGTTAGAGATACCGTCAGCAGGATGATGTATGTAAAATAGAGAGAGAACTACATAGTGCGATCAAAAAGGTACAACTTTATAATTTAAAAAAACGGGTCAATAAAATGCGCACTTACAATGTGCCAGTAAAAATCATGCATGTATCTCACAAATGGAGAAAATAGAAGCTCCCCGAACTGCTCACCACCTCCCTCGGGTGTTTGGCTGGCTTTCTCTCACGGATCTGTGTGCCGGTTCAGAGCCTCCCTCACGGCGCCCGTCCAAGAAGATGACATCACGGCTGCAGAGTTGGTCAGCTACGGGTCGCGTTTGAGTCCAAAATTGGTACACTCTACGCGTTTCGCCCACCTTGCTGTAGCTGTTGTCGGCTTCGTCAGGAGTGTGTAAAGGTTGGGTGCAGTTGATACTTATATACCCTATAGACAAGCTAATCTATTCAATTAAACAATTAAACAAATTGGTCGGGTGTGCCAACGAGTGATACTGACTTCTCTGATAACACTGAGGGCTCTGGAAGTGATTTTTTAGGTCCCACAGAGGCCAGACACGCCAAACCCCCGTTTCCAGAAGCAGACGGAAGGGACCCACCAGGAGGGGTGGGAGAAAATCGGAGGTATCCAGAGCGCGAAAGCAAGAGGGGCAGAGGACCTCGCAGTTACAGGCCACCACGGTAATATATAATCTGACTGACGTCACCCTGACCGCGGCGCAGCTAAGCGTCCTCCACAAAGGCCTTAGTTTTGTACCTACTCACATTCAACGCAGTTTTAACTGGGAAGTCGAAATGTACAAGTTTAATAGACAATTGAGACTTAAAGACTTCTTTATCAAGCAGCCCCTACCAAGCACCTCTGTCAAGGCTAACACCTTCAAATTCAGCAGCACTTTTGACCCACAGACGAACAACCACAGTATAGCAGCCTTTATGAATGTTCTGGACAAAGAAACTGTCACACAAAACAAGACCAAGAGAGTAAGCTATCATAATATCACGAGAGAAGAAAAATCAGCGATTGACGCATTGAAAAACAACAAAGAGATTATTATCCGCGCGGCGGACAAAGGGGGTGGCATTGTGTTACTCAAATATGTGGAGTATAAAAAGGAAATAGAGAGTCAACTATCCGTTTCATCCACATATAGATGCTTACCAACGGATCCTACGGTGGATTATAAAAAGGAGGTGGATTCGATCATACAGATGGGGGTTTTAAACAACTGGATCTCGGAGGAAACGGGCCGATTCCTAACTCAACCCTTTCCACGAATGCCCGTCTTATACACCTTGCCTAAAATACACAAATCGGCCACAAAACCACCAGGAAGACCTATTATTTCTGCAAGAGGATCGCTATGCCACCCATTATCTCAGTTCATTGATTTTTTCCTCCAGCCCATGGTCATGAGTATGAGCTCCTATGTCAAGGACACAACGGATTTTATTCTACAGCTTGGTGACATCAGGCTGGAAAATAAGGACTACATTTTGGTCACTCTAGACGTGAGTAGTCTTTACACCAATATCCCCCATCAAGAGGGGCTTGAAGCGGTCAGATCAAAGTTCGGGACCTTTGCAGCACATGCAGGTCCACCGGTGGAGTTCCTTATGCTACTCATGGAAATCATTCTTAACAAAAACAATTTCCGGTTCGAAAGAAGCGTCTATTTACAACTAAGTGGGACCGCGATGGGGTCTAATATGGCCCCGGCATATGCAAACCTTTTCATGGATGTATATGAACATACACACATCCTACATGATGCCCCACACGCGGTATGCATCAAAAAATATCTAAGATATATAGACGACGTCTTTCTTATATGGGATGGTTCAGAGACTGCATTGTTAGAATTTATAGAATATTTGAATCATATTCCTTCTACCATCAGATTCACAGCACAGTTCAGTTATTCACAGATTTCCTTACTGGATACCATCGTGTACAAGTCGGGTGAAGGCCTGGCCACTAGGCTTTATCACAAGGATACAGACAGGAACACGCTACTGTATGCCACAAGCCACCACCCTGCACCGATCAAGAGGGGTCTCCCCTTCTCACAGTTACTCAGAGTGAAAAGAATAACGTCTAATCCGGATGAACTAGAACCAGCTCTCTTGGCCATGGCGGCACGCTTCCGGGACAGGGGTTATGACCACAAGGACATCAGCGAAGCACTGATCAAAGCAAGGAGCATCGACAGGCAATCTCTACTGCGACCAATCACCAATAAACCTACGGAACAACGTTGCCACTTCATCAGCACTTACTGTACGGTGTCCAACCGCATCAAGCGCAGTATACACAAGAACTGGCATATCCTAGCGAATGACAACAAGATTGGCAAACTCTGCGAAGACCCACCACTGTTCTGCTACAAGCGAGGACGCAACCTAGGAGATATGTTGACACAAGTGGACCCAGTGGACAAGTATGGACACTCTAAAACCTGGCTCGAAAGAAAACCAGGGTCATACAGATGCCACGGTTGCACCAATTGCAGTTTTATGCAAACTGGTGCTTGTTATACACACCCACATAGTGGGGTACCGATTTAGATCAAGAATTTCTTAAACTGCGAATCTCGTTTTGTTGTATATATGATCACGTGCCCTTGTGGGCTGCGCTACGTGGGGAAAACTACACGGATGCTGAAGGAGAGAATAGCTATCCACCGCTCCACGATCAGGAAAGCATTGAACAGCAAGGATGAACAGAGTGAGCTCAAATATCTTCCGGTTGCCAGACATTTTAAAGAACAACGACACTCACTAGCTACAATGCGATGTATGCCTATATTACAGGTACCGCCACTACCCAGAGGGGGAGACAGGAACAAGTTGCTTCTGCAACAAGAGGCAAGACTAATATATGAACTCAAGACCATATCTCCTTACGGACTAAATGAAGATCTGAAATTAGGCTGCTTTCTGTAAAAAACATATACTAACTCTGTAATCTGTTTGGGTATACTGATTGTTCATTTGTTACATTATCTCATTGCGCATTGTACCCTTTACGCATTTTTCTCCATCCCCCCCTTTTCTTTCCCCCCCCCCCTCCCCTCCCTTTTTTTGCATGTTTTATTCACTCATTCACTTTTGGGTGTGTAGTCACACTCGGTGTCCATCTTTTAAAACAACTCACAATCCACTATCGGTTGCATGTGGATACATCAGCCCTTTAACCATCTATATATTTGGATGGGCTTATTATTATTTTTTCTACGGGCATTAGACATGCCACTTTGTAATAAGACGTACATGGATACTTTTGGGAATCTAATATACAGATCACGGTAATTACACCAACGCTCTACAAAGTAGGGTTACCATGTTCCCCCTGGAATATAGCTATCTGTGTTATAGACATTAACCTTATGATTTTGGTTTTATTGTGGGCCTGTTTGCAGGTTCACCCATGCATTTTAAAGTGTTTAACCTTTGATTACTATGTTTCAGACATTGCCACTATCTGTGCTTAGCAGGCTGCTGCCATCTTTATTGTGCCCATGCTTTCCCTTTCAGTTCTGGCCATTACGCAGTTTGAGTAATAGCCTCATGCTCTTGAATACTGCTTGCGCTATTTGCGCAGCGTTGCGCATGCGCATCAGCACGGATACACGCACACCCTATGCTGCAGTAGTCAGGGACGCGTTCGGGTTGCCAGTAACACACTGTGCATGCGCGGTTACGCTTCACGGCGCGCATTGAGTGAGAATCACCCGCTCACCATCTAAAGGAGATTGGGGAAGTGTTTAGACATAACGGACGCGCTGCCATTATTCGACGTTTGCTTGAGGGCCCGTCATACTCTGGCCACTGTTCCCTGTACACTGTGCATGATTTACAGGACTGTCTGCATTAAGGTATTTATTTACAGGCACGCTTTGTAACAGTATGCATTTCCAAGCATTAATAGTGTGTTGCTGTTCAGGCTATGCATTTTTATATGTATTCTAACCATTTATGCGCATTTGAATATCATTACATGTTTCTAGTAGTTATGGTTATGTAAACAGGATGCACTGTGATGTCACAATGTTGTTATTAAGGTTTGACCATGTGACTAGGTACACATTTGCATAGATCAGGTTCTCTCATTGGTGCGTACCAGTATCAGTATGTTGGATTGGCTGTTTAGAAATGTGGGTTGTATCTGGGATTACAATTGGGAGTTCATGATTGATTTCAGGTGTTTTTTAGAATGTGTTAAGGGGTATATATGGGTGCTTATGTTAGTCTGCAGTTGCACTGCCCTGAGGAAGGTCCCGTTGGGAGGACCGAAACGTTGGCGGCCTTGTGTTACTGAATACACTTTTTTGATACCATATCTGCAGTGTGCTGTCTCTTTTTGGCTATCAGGATCCCCTGGTCTCCATTTGTCTATATATATATATATATATATTCTCAAAGGGAAAAAAAAAATCAGATGTTTATTTCTTTATAGAACTATTTTTTTCTTTCAATATATATATATGCAATACGATACCGTGTTTGAGACGAATATCAAGATGCAGCACTCCAAAAGATGGTCAAAAAAGCTTTGTATTATCAAGACATCATAACCAACATTTCGGTCCTACATGCGGGACCTTTCTCAAGGTGAAGGTCCCGCATGTAGGACCGAAACGTTGGTTATGATGTTTTGATATTACAAAGCTTTTTTGACCATCTTTTGGAGTGCTGCCTCTTGATATTCGTCTCAAACACAGTATCGTATTGCCTATTTATTCTCTACAGGATTTGCACCCATCATCTTGAATTACCCGACGGAGTGCCTATTGTTCTTGTTTATTTGCTATATATATATGGGTTCCTATGCTAGGGCCATTCTACATTCCTAAAGAATCCAACATAGGTGGAGGCACTGACCGACGAGAGAACGTTCCAGAGAAGCACCCCAGGTTCCCATCAGCGGAGGCTCAGCCCTCCTATGAGCCTAACAGGTAAAAGCACCACACACCTGGTAACATAAAGGTTCCTCCTTACATGCACCCTAATCTGCGATTGGGGGTGGGGGATAAACCCGTTACATTGATATATATATATATATAGAGGAGAGAGAGGAGAGAGCGCACGCCCCATAGTATAAAACCGTTAATTTATTGATGGGAAGGGGGAGGGAGGGGGAAAAAATGCACTCACAAGGGTACAAGAATAAAAAGTATTTTGTGATAATATCACCACCATCCGGTATCTGTGCTTGAATCTGCAATCCCTCGATCTCAAGGATGAAGGATCCACGATCTATCAAGATGTCCAGGATGTGTGGATCAAACCGCAAACCGTTCCAAAGATCCCAGAAATCGTCTTTGTGCTGGAAGGCCTCTGTGATGTTATGGCGCTCGAACCGGCCTGTTCTTGCTTATCCGTGATGACGTAGTGTCTCTGCGTGTTGCGGATTGCGTAATGACGCTCCCTGACGCGTTTCGTCACTCACGGGTGACTTTTTCAAAGGGCAGTGTGGAGGGGGTGGACGACTCAGTATATATACCCTAATGGTAAGCGTGACAACCCCTAGATCCAGCTGGAGTGAGTTACTAAAGTAGTTAAAGCTAATGGAGTCATAATTTACACATAAATGAAAAATGGGACTACAAAAGACTATCAAAAGAAACCCAAATTAAGGAGGGAGAGAGAACAGAGGAAATAAATGAAGCTAAATGCTACATAATGTACCACATACAGTCGACTACATCGCAAATATTAAAAACCTGACATATTAAAGGATATGCCATAATTAAAATAGTTAAGTAAACTAAAGGCTATTCAAATGATAGTTCAACATGGGAATGACACCTGGTGGATAAGTGTTCCTAACATTTGATCATTATTCTATACATGATAGACAGTGAGCAAATGACATAGATGACAAAAATGCCTATATGAGTATTAACCTAAAAGTTTATTCGATCTATACTAGGATTACAAAACATAAACAAAAATAAATATAATATATTGTATTGAATGAATTATGAGTATTCCCCTAAAAAATGGAAGGGAGGCGCTTCCAATCATGAGAATGAATGTATAAAAATACTAAAACTACTGTATATGTGTACACTGAAAGATGTATATGAGGGTCTGAAAAATTATATATATATATATCATCATAAAGAATTATATATATAGAGAACACAAAATCATAAATTCTGACGTCTAAAATAAATTGGTGTGATGAATGAAAAATTATGTGCATAGATGTAATAACCTATACTACAAATTTGATACTAAACAAATCTCACATATAATGGAAAAATGGAATGTGCTGAATATTAAGATGTGCTGAATGTAGAATAGAACATGCTGTATGTAAATAAAACATCTAATACCTAATGATGATACTAATGGACCCAAGGATGGTGTACTAGGCTATTAAATTACTGATACATTGCTTCAGATAGGGGTCCAGGTGAAGGATCTATAATTTATCATACAGCACATCTATATTATGAATTTGAAAAAGAATATATGTATATACACATATATAGAACATGTGAAACTGAAATCTAGAATCAAATAAAATAAAAATAAAATAAAAATGGCAAATATCAACTTCCAAGTTCTGGGAGAGATCAAGGAAAGACTCGGACAAATGGATATCTGAGGAAAGCAGAGTAGACAGAGACCAAGGAGACGTGTCCACAGGAAAAAACTTAGACCAGCGTACTGACATCCAGACATCGTTCAGTCCACCAGGGGTCAAAGTACCCAACTGGTGAATCCAGAACGTTTCCCGCCTGCAGAGGGTTTTGAAGCGATCGCCTCCTAAAGCACAAGGAGAAATGCTCTCAAGTCCCATGATAGTCATGGACTTGGGATCCTGGTTGTGTCTAGATTTAAAATGCCGAGAGACACTATGGGAATTTAAACCTTTAATAATATTTCTCCTGTGCTCCAGGAAGCGAGTGCTAAGGGACCTAGTGGTGCGGCCAACATATTGTTGACCGCATCCACACTGAATGAGGTAAATGATATACGTGCTAAGGCAATTAATAAAACTAATTATTTAATGTGTGATCCCTCTGCTGGGGGAACAAAATTGGGATTTATTGAGGAGGTGTCTACAAGTTATACACCGACTACGTCCACATGGATGATTGCCTAAAAGGCCTCCATGTTTGGGAGGGTTAATTGATTTAACTGACCTGAGTTTAGTAGGAGCCAGAATGCTCTTGATGTTTCTGGCCTTCCTGTAGACTATAGATGCTCTCTCTGGCAGGATGGACCCCAAATGGATCGCACTTGAGGATGCTCCAATGGTTGTTAAGAATCCTATTGATAGATCTAAAAGACTGGTTATATGTTGTTATGAACCTCACAGTTGATGAATCAGTCTTGGTGTATTCCTTCGGAGCATCATAACTCAAGAGTACGCCTTTATCTGATTTAGATTTGGATTTATTCAATAAAGCCCACCTGTCTAGAGAGCTGGCTTTGCTGATATAACACACAGAGTTGGTGCCGCAATCAAATGACTGAAAAAAAACAATATCTACACAAACCCAAGTAAACACAGAAAAAAAAGAGCAACAATGAAAATATAATAAATGAATACCCTAGATGCTGTGTAGCCAGAAGGTGGTGGCTAAACCCTGGCAGTTATAATAAAGAGCCAGTCATTTGTATTATCATGTGTTGCTGATCGGCCGATCTCCATTGCATTTCCAGGGGAAATTATTTTCCCCTGGATTTGCATTATCATACCTATGTATTTTGCATGTTACATATTTTGGGTCTCTACATTTTTATTGTGTATTCTTTGGTTCAGCAGTGTTCATTTAGTATGTGTTTAGGTATATTTTAATATTATTTTTGTGTTTTGTATTGCTAATAAAATCCATTTTGTACTTTCACATATTTTTTGTGTGCTTTCAACAAACCCTCTTTTTCTTTTTGTGTTCGTATATATATATATATATATATATATATATATATATATATATATATATATATATATATATATATACGAACACAAAAAGAAAAAGAGGGTTTGTTGAGAGCACACAAAAAATATGTGAAAGTACAAAATGGATTTTATATATATATATATATATATATATATATATATATATATATATATATATATATATATATGTACATATATATATATGTAACGGGTTTATCCCCCACCCCCAATCGCAGATTAGGGTGCATGTAAGTAGGAACCTTTATGTTACCAGGTGTGTGGTGCTTTTACCTGTTAGGCTCACAGGAGGGCTGAGCCTCCGCTGATGGGAACCTGGGGTGCTTCTCTGGAACGTTTTCTCGTCGGTCAGTGCCTCCACCTATGTTGGATTCTATAGGAATGTAGAATGGCCCCAGCATAGGAACCCACCCAGAAACCACATACACCAGGGTTATGGCTAAAAGGTTCACTGGATGAGCAACACAACACAATAGTATCATATATAACAGTGCAATAATATCAGCATACACAATAATATATGCCACCCTCTGCCACTAGCTGGCAGCTATAACATTGCCCCTAACTGGGCTATAACTTCTTAGCCCCTAACTGGGCTATACCCTTACACCCCTTTCCCAACCCCGTGTCCAGAGAGTCCAAGCCCACCCAAGTGTGTGAACAGGCCTGTCTCATGTGAGGAGCAAGTTAAAGTTGGTGCACGTGTGGAAGGTTGTAAATACCTGCCCAGGTGTCCCTGCAGCTGGGTGTCTTTGCAAAGGGTCTACCATCGCCGCTTGGTCCAGCGCTGATCTGTACCTCCGCGTGGGATGGGGTCCAGCCGGACGTCCCACCGTAAGGACAGTCTCTGGATCAGAAACACAGCATACAGGTACATGCAGCAAACACTATCACTGAGTCCCTACACTAAATTAACTGCAGCAGGGCCTCTCTCTGTCCCTGCACTTATGGAACAGCAGCAGGGCCTCTCTCTGTCTCTGCACTAAGGAACTACAGCTGAAGGGTCACAGGGTCCTTACCTAAGGGCCTGTCCCTATGAACACCCACCCTCACTTGTGGGTTTCAGGGCCTCAGCTCTAGCCCGGGGGATTTCTGGCCTAGGGCAGAAGCTCGCAGCTCTCTGCCCCCATTCCTTCCCCCACTGTCTCCTCAGTCTGACTGACTCACATAGTCTGTGCGCAACATTGTATCTTCTTCCAGCAGGAGAAGCTGCAAACTCTACTGGCTGTGTGGCTGCATGTGACAGGGATCATAGGGCTGTCCCCAGGGGCTGCTGGGAGTTGTAGTCCCTTATACAGCTCTTTACCATTATGGCCATGTGCGCCTGCTCCACTGCGCCTGCGCAACCCTGTTATGGCCGCCGCTACTCTCCACTGAGCCTGCGCACTGGTGGGCAAACCCTGCACTCCTAAAATGGCTACTGCGGTGGTTCTACACATGTGCGACCTCACGCCAACCTTAACATGGCCACCGACACTCCTGGCACTCTGCAGCGCGCGTGCAACTACCCTGTGCACGCGCGAGCTCCTGCAAGATGGCAGCGCCCTGTAGCTGATGTCGCCGGGAGCCTCCGGTGATGCGATCGCACCCGCACCCGCACAGGTAAGGGGGGCCAGGGGGAAGCCTGCTACACACATATATATATATTTGCTCAACAAATCCGGTCGCCCACTCGCCAGGAGCGATTGGATTTGGCCCGGTGGCGACCCGTAATGGCCGCCCCTGCAACCATGCGGTTTTCTTTCAATTTCCCCTGCTCAAGCCGAGAAAAAAAAATCCCCTTCTCTG